>NC_056526.1:1454476-1473700 GCF_019175285.1 Sceloporus undulatus | reverse complement strand
TACACAGTATTTGAAGGGATGTCATATTGAAAATGGAGCAAACTTGTTTTCTGCTATCCCAGAGCAATGGATGCAAACTATAGGAAAAGAGATTCCACCTCAACATTAGGAGGAACTCCCTGACAGTAAGAACTATTCGACAGTGGGACACACTTCCTCAGAGATTGTGGTGGAGTCTCCATCCTTGGAGGTCTTTAAGCAGAGGCTGGATGGCCGTCTGTCAATGGGGATGCTTTGATTGTGAGTTCTGCTGTGAAGGAAGGACATCTGCTCCCACAAGGGGTCCTTTTGGCCACCAAACTGGACGGCTTTGAAATTCATGGAGATGGTTGGTCAGACCATCCATGGAGGAAGACACAGCCATCCATGGCTGCAAGTCGGGACGGTTAGTCCTGTGTCCTTCCAGGACCAGAGGCCTTTATCTTTGTTGGTTGCTGGAGAAGGGAAGCAGAAAGGCTCCCGGGGCTTATTTTCAGTTGGTGGTAGGAC
Source organism: Sceloporus undulatus (assembly GCF_019175285.1). Taxonomy (NCBI): domain Eukaryota; kingdom Metazoa; phylum Chordata; class Lepidosauria; order Squamata; family Phrynosomatidae; genus Sceloporus; species Sceloporus undulatus. The sequence continues at coordinate 1,473,211 of NC_056526.1, read as the reverse complement.
CTCACTTGGGGCAACTGGTTAGCCACTTTCTTCCTCTCCTCTTCCTCCTCCACCATCATGTTACCCTCCCTTCCTCCTTTTCTTCTCCTTTTCTCCCTCTCTCCCCCATCTTTTCTAACATAAGGGGCCTAAAGCTGGCCCTCCTTGTCCAGGGATCCAGCTCCAAACCAAGTCTGTGTCCGGTCTGGCCAATGGCATGACCCTCTGCTCCGTTGGAGCAGGATGTGCTCCAACTCACTTTGCAGATCAATGTAGGGATGGCCGAGAGCTAGTAGCCGGTGGGGTTTATTGGGGCCCCAGGTGCCAAGAAAGGCTCCCAGCCATTAAGTTCCTCCTCTCCTTCCATGGTTTACTACACAGTGGAAGAGAGCTAAAGGGATGCCATAAGGAATAGGGTGGGATGGAGCTTCTTCTTTATGGGAGAGGCTAAAATGCTCTCTCGCTCGCTCTCTCCTTTTTCATTAAAAAAAATAAAGAGAGCTGCGGAGGGTGGGAGGCAGTGATGATCTTGAGGGGGGGATGCACAGATCCACATGCTTCAGCCCGGCATCACCAGGCTTAGCATTTCATCTCATGGGACCAAAAGGAGGACAATTCCCCCACCGTGTCCGGTTTTGGACGTGACTCATCAGATTTCTCAGGTACCTCCAGAAACCCCATTTCAGAGTTCTTGGTGGGGAGGGAGTTGTGTGTGTTGTTTGCTCTACGATGTCCATTGAGGAACCAAATCTTGACCAAAGCTGGAAATATGCACTTAGGAGGATAACTCAACATTTATGTTGGCCGCCAGCAATGACTCCCATGCATAGGAAGTTGCCCATACACACAGTCAAACCTTTGCTCCATCTGGCCTGGTATTGCCAGCTTTGACTAGCAGTCGTAGTGGCCGCCCAGGGATTGAGACAGGGTTATCCTAGCCCTGACCAGAGATGGGGGATCCTGGGATCTATAGTTTTGCAAAACCTTTAGTCTTCTCTGCCGAAGAGTGCTGGTGTCTCACCAAACTACAAATCCCAGGTTTCCGTAGGATGGAGCCACAGCTGTTAAAGTGGTGCAAAACTGCATTATGTCTACAGTGCAGAAGGTTTGAAATAATTCTGTCTACTTAGGCAACTTGGTTCTTTCCTTCACGTGCTTATTATTACCTTGGATAAAATTTTTGCCAAACATCTGTTGAACCACTCTTCTTTTTGTGTGGCATAGGACCCTCTCCCTATTTTTTCCTTCTCGTTTCTACCTCTGGTCCTCAATTTTCTGCTAAAGAAGGAAGTCCAGGAACACATCTTCCTTGCTAATGGAGGTATACCTGTCCTGTTTCACATGCAATGGGGCTGAGAGGAGGACTAAGAAGCAGAGAGGCTGGGAGGCCTGCGACTTCCATCATCCCCCCCTCATTTCCAGACCCAGACCCCTCTGCCCCCCGCCGCTGGCAGCTATGATGAATGAGCCCACCACCACCACTTATGGGATGGATTCTGGATGATGCCCTCTTTAATTTTGTGATGACAGCCCATTTTTCCTCTCCTCCTGGCAGGACCCCCTGCCTCATTCAGAGCGGATGATAGATGAGGCGGAGAGAAGAGGCAGCTGTTCATCCTTTCCTTCTATCTCTCCAATTTGCCAGCCAGACTCGCCTTAATGCTTCCTTAACTGGGCGCAGAACTTCCAAATGCGGTGCCCAGAAAATGCCACTCAGGGCCGCTTTCGCTTTGTGGTACTTGCAACCCCAGGAATCCCTTTTGTCCAGGGGCCCATTCACACTACACAAATCATCGAATCCTTGTATCCTAGAGTTGGAGGAGTCCCCAAGGGGTATCTAGCCCAACCCTATTTTGCCATGCAGGAAGACTCTATGCAAGCCCTCCTTGTGACAGATGGCCACCCAGCCTCTGTTTAAAAATTGTTATTGCCTCTGGGAATTCTCACTTTGGGTACCGATGTATCTCTATCCAGTGCTGGAACTACAGAGTAGAATCAAAGGATCTTAGAGTTCAAAGGGACCCCCAAAGACCATCCAGTCCAACCCACTTGTGCAATGCGGAAGACGCAATCCAAACCCTCCCTGGGATCATCCAGCCTCTATTTAAAAACCTCCAAAGAAGGAGACTCCATCACCTTCCAAGGCAGCGTCTTCCACCGTTGAACAATTCTTACTCTCAGGACATACTTCCTAAAGTTGAGGTGGAATCTCTTTTCCTGTAGTTTGCATCCATTGCTTCATGTCCTAATCTCTAGAGCAGCAGAAAACAGGCTTGCTCAATATGACATCCATTCAGTTCACATGGCTGTCATCTCAGCTCTTAACCTCCTCTTCCCAGACTTGGAAGAGACCTCAAGGGCTATCCAGCCCAACCTGCTTCTGCCATGCAGGAAGACACTGTCAAAGCACTCTCAACAGAGGGCAATCCAGCCTCTCTTTAAAAGCCTCCAAAGAGATCCAGCTTCCCAAGTTGTTTCTCATGAAGCTTGGTTTCCAGACCTCTGGCCATCTTGGTTGCTCTTCTCTGGACACATTCCATCTTGTCTGAATCCTTCTTGAATGGTGGTTTCCCCAGAATTTGGCACAGGATTCCCAGAGAGGTCTGACCAAAGCAAAACAGAGTAGACCCATTGCAGCCATTGCTGAGTAGTAAGTCAACATACAAGTAAATCCCATAGATTCAATATCTGTACTGCAGGTGGGGAGCCAGTGTGGCAAAATGGTTTGAACATTGGACAGTGGCTCTGCAGATCAAGGTTTGGTCTGGTCATGAAAGCCACTGGATAGCCTTGGGCAAGTCACAAGCTCTCAGCCTCTGGGAAAGGCAGTGGCTAACCTCTGAAGAAACATGCCAAGAAAACACAATGATAGGGCTGCCTTTGGATTAATATATGTTGGAAATGACTTGAAGGCACACAACTCTGGAATTTAGAATAGATTTTATGCCCCACAGTCTTTTGGACCGGAACCATGTAGGGCTTTGTAAGCAAAGTTTGAGGTTTAGGTAGCAACTAAACCATCCTTCAGTCTCTTTGCTTTTGAGTGAATCCATAGGTTAAGCATGCTCTAGAAATCCTGGATGTGTGGCCTGACCTTTCAAGGAGAAAGGGAGTAGCCCCTGACAAAAGTGTTGTGTGCTCCCCGTTGTGTCCTTTTGCTATCTTGTTGTGCATGTGCAAACACCTGTGACCCTCTAGTGTGTGTGTGTGAGTGTGTGTGTGTGGGGAAGGACCATTCGCCCTCCTTCCTTTGCACATCGGCCGTGCGCAGAGGGCAGAGAGGGAGCATAATTGAGCAATAACTCAGTGTTCCTGGAGAAAACCTAGGCCATAATGGGAAGAGCGGCACCACAGTTCTATATTACAGCCCTCTCCGGGGGAGATTATTTTTATTAAAATCTGGGTAGATGGCAAGCGCTGAGATTAACTTCATTCTTAATGGATGGTTCCCCACAGACGCCGGCAAACAGAAGCTCCAAAAGCCACCTCCTTCACGTGCCGCCAGCTGAGCAGCTGGAATTTGCCTTCCTGGGGCTGGAAGACAAAGGTCTCCAGGATTGGAGATGCCCAAAAGCAAGAGCTTTTCCAAACTCAGAGTGATGTTGCAAAGAAGGAGAAGGAGAGCTCTGGGGGGAGAAAGAGAACGAGAAAGGCGGCTGGAAGGAGGGATACACTTTAAGGGGCCAGTTGGAAAGCTGAATACCTTTTCCTTGAACCACCCCACACCAAGCGTGGCCTCACTAGGGTTGGCACTATCCAGTGCAATGACTCCTGGTGTCACCAACCCTCTGTGGTCATTATTTTTGTTTTCTTTAAGTTTCACATTAGGTCTGCCTTTGCACTGTCTTCTTTGACTGTCTTTAGTGATAGTTCCAGGTCTGTGATGCTTTCTTCTAGTAGTACAGTGTCATTTACATATCTTAGACTGTTGATATTCATTGTATGGTATTTTCTGCGTACAACTAGGGTAACAGATAGGGTAAAATAATGCTTCTTGCTTGACCCCTTTGTCAATTGGGAACCAGTCTGTTCCTTCGTGTTTTGTTCTGACATTACTCTCTTGCCCTAAGTAGAGATTTCTTGTCAGGACTATGAAATATAGTGGCATTCCCATTTCTTTAAGAGCATTCTATTTTTGTGATCTATGCAGTCAAAGGCCTTGCTATAGTCCATAATATGCTACAATATAGTCTATAATAACATCGTCTATAATTCATAGTCTATAATATCATGATAAGATAGCCCTGTTCAAGTATCTGAAGGGGCATCCTATTAAGGATGGAGTAAGCTTGTTTTCTGCTGCTCCAGAGAATAGGAATACTGAGCAATAGGTTCAAACTCCTGGAAAAGAGATTCCATCTCAACATTAGGAGAAATGTCCTGACAGTAAGAGCTGTTTGACAGGGGAACAAACTCCTTCCTCAAAGTGTAGTGGAGTCTCCTTCTTTGGAGGTCTTTAAGCAGAGGCTGGGTGGCCATCTGCCAATGGGGATGCTCTGATTGTGAGTTCCTGCATGGCAGAAGGAGGTTGGACTGGGTGGCATTTTAGTCAAGGAAAATGTTTGGGCAGGGCAAGTAAACCAGGTATGTGCATGAAAGCAAAGGATGGTTTATACCTAGGATGTTGTGTGATTGTGGAGGATTTTGGACTCAGAATGCTTCACTGAACATGAATGAGTGAGACAGCTGGTTAAGGAGAAGTTGGCACACACTTTTCCTGACTTGATCCAACATGGGAATTGCAGGCCTCTGTCCATGGCAGATTGGGGTTCGACTGGATGACCCTTGAGGGTCTCTTCCAACTATATGATTGTATTATACATTGGCTGAGAGTGGGTTTCCATGGCTGAGGGAGGATTTGCACCCTGGTCTCCTTGAGTCCTAGTCCCAAACTCAAACCACTACATTGGTTCTTAGCCCCTTGAATAGCCCTTGGGTCAGCTTCACTGCCCTACTGACATAGGAACCACCATTCAACACCATAAGTCAACATTACTGAACAGTAAGGGGTTGTGTGTGTGTGTTTTTCCCTTCCTAAACTCAGAAGTAGAGCTGCTCTGGAAATCTGGTTGACTGGGAGGGTCACACATCTCCATTTGGCTTAATGGGATTGCAAATTGGCTCAAGGCAAACAGATTTCACAAATGTTTGAGGGAAATGCAGTTAGCAAGTGATTTGAAGAGAGGCATTAGAGGAGGGAAATACGCTTTATTGGATTCACAGGACAGTGGTGCCTTGGAGGGTGTTCTCTGATGGAAGTGGCTGCGGTGCTAGGCCTCCCCAGAAGTTCATTTCGTACTGAAAAAGGACACCCCTCTCTGCAATAAGATTGGCTTTATTGGTGGGAAATGGATGCAGACGGTGGTCTACAGCAGAGGAAATAATCTCAGCCCTTTCAGGAATGGTTTTCAGCATCCTCTTGCAACAAGTGGTACAACTGGACCTGTAATGAGTAACTTCCACCTAGAGTATCCAAGGACCAATATTCCTGCTCCCTCTGGGTGGATGATGGGTCCCCTGGTGCCCACATCCGACCAGAATGATGGGACAACTAGCTGGAAGAGCTGGAGAAGTCAAGATGTGTGAATGGGGGAAGAAGGAGTATGGGATGTGAATGATGGGATGAGTAGGTTAGTAGAAAGTACAGAGGATGTCTGATAGATGGAGAAGAAGAAAGATGTGGAAGGAGGAGGAAGAATGGAAAATGGGGAAAGTGTTAGTACAGTGGTCCCTCCACATTTGCTGGGGTTTGGGGTGGAGGATCCATATGAATGTGGAAAAAACACGAATAGAAAAGCACTATTCTTTTGAATGTGAAGTCAAAGGCTTTCACAACTGGCATCCATAGCTGTTTGTGGGTTTTTTTGGGCTATGGGGCCCTGTTCTGGAAGAATTTATTCCTGACATTTCGCCTGCATCTGGGCTTGCATCTTCAGAGAACGCTGGCATGGAAGTGAGTGGTGTGTGTGTGCGTGCGTGTGCGTGTGTGTACAAACACACTGTGTGACTCTATTGTTTTACCTGAAAGAACAGCTCTGTAGGAATCTCCAGGTCCTCCAGTGCGGCTCCTTAGTCACCATCTGCCAAAGGTTGATAGAATCATGCTGGAGGACCTACAAATGCCTAGAGAAATGTCTTCTCAAGGAACTTCTAGGTTCTATGGTCAACTTCCAGCAGAATGGCTTAAGAGATTCCTAGTGAGAACATATTAACCAAAACTGCAGATGATCAAATCCTCAAAAGTCAAAGCCGCAAATGTGGAGGGCCAACTGTATATGATTATAATGATATTGATCTATTCTCCTTTATGGGTCTGAAACATGGGTCACCTATTGCCAACACCTTTGACTCCTTGAACGCTTTTACCATCGCTGTTTACGCACAATTCTAAACACACACTGGACCGACTATGTGACAAATGTTGCTGTTCTTGAGCAAGCAGGAATCACCAGCATTGAGGCCATGCTATTGAGGACGCAACTGCGCTGGGCAGGACATGTTTATAGGATGGAGGACCATTGCTTCCCAAAAATAGTATTCTACGGTGAACTCTCCACGGGTCAAGAGCGTAAGAGGGGCGCCCCAAAGAAGAGATACAAGGACTCCCTGAAACAACATCTCAGGCTTGGCCAAATCAATCACCAACAATGGTCCTCCCTGGCCTCACATCGGGACACATGGAGACGCACTATCCACAATGCTGCAGCCTTTTTTGAAAGCTCACGCCGAATGAATCTCGAAGAGAAATGACAACGCAGAAAGAACCGCAACCCAGAAACATCACCCAAGGAGATTTTCTGCTGTGCTTTCTGCAACCGGACTTGTCTATCTCGGATTGGCCTTTTTAGTCATCAGCGCACTGCTTGTAAAAAGCGCGGGATCATGAGTTCTTCCTGAATCTTCGTTTGCAAAGAAAAGCCAGAGAGAGATAATGATATAGATCCTCCAGATGGTTTGGACTTCAGTTTCCAGAATTCCTGACGGTTGGCCAAGCTGGCTTGGGCTTCTGGGAGCTTTCTTAGGCTGCCTGGCTGACTTGATCAGGATTTTGTGGGTCCTTTTCAATAAAGACATAAACATATCAATATAAAAACCAAGCTTTCCATTGTTTCTAGCAGTACAGTGTTTATAAAACCACATTGGAGCCAGAGAAGTGTCTTCTGAAAACTAGCAGTTTGTGGCAAGGTCCCCCCTCCTTTCTCCCAAGTAAAGCTAGACTGACCGGCTGCTCTGGCAATTGCAGCCTAATTAGCCTCCCAGCCAAATGAGCGCAAGGCTGGACCAAGCGCTTTCTGGCTTCAGTGCTTTTGGCGGATGGAGGATGGTGGGCAAAGCCTTTTAGCCTTTAAGCTGTGAACAGAAACAGCGGTGCAGGGGCCCAAAAGGGCTGGATCTAGGGCTGCAGCCACACTGCAGAATTAATCCGGTTTGACACCGCTTTAACTGTCCTGGCTCAGTGCTAGGGGACTCTGGGAATTGTAGTTTGTTGTGGCACCAGAATGGTATCCATGGGGTCCTGGATCCCAAGGTCCCACCAAAATAATAATAATAATACCGCATAATGGGATTTCAGTACCCATACATTTTGGTATCCACAGGGGCGGATCCTGCCATAATTGTCCACTTTTACCAGGGACAAAATGTGGAACAAATTCAAGACCAAACTGTAGAACAACTGCAGGACAAAACTCAGCCCAAAATGTAGGACACTGAAGAAAAATGGTGGACCTTAAATGTCCTACATTTTGGGCTGAGTTTTGTCCTGCAGTTGTCCTACAGTTTGGTCTCGAATTTGTCCTACATTTTGTCCCTGGTAAAAGTGGACAATTATGGCAACCCTTGGTATCCACAAGGGGGGATCCTGAAAGAAAGAAGTTGGTAGCATGAGATTTTGTAGACTTCAGCCTACTTCCTAACATGCATCTGAGGAAGGAGGCTGAAGTCTACAAAATCTCATGCTACCAACTTCTTTCTTTCAGTTAATCTCAAAGGTCCCTTTGCATATTGGCTCGTATTTGTGTGCTTGGACTAACTAGGGTTGAGTGGTCTCTCAGGGTGAGAACATGTCCTTCCTGGGATTACAGCAGCCTTCCTCTGTCCTTTGAGAGGAGAGGTTTGGTTGTCTGGATTCTTGCAAGGGACATTCTGGAAGTAGAGGCTGGATGGCCATCTTTCAGGAGTGCTCTAGTTGTGAAGGCAGGAGGTTGGAGTAGATGGCCCTTGGAGTCCCTTCCAACTCTATGATTCTAGCTTATGGTAATGCCATCTTTATATATTTGAAGGGACATCATGTAGAAGATGTGGAGCAAGCTTGTTTTCTGCTGATCCAGAGACTGGGACATGAACGAAATGGTTCAAATGACAAGAGAGGAGATTCCACTTGTATGAGCTATTCAGAAGTGGAATGGACCTCAGAGCATGATGGATTCTTCCTATTTGAATCTCTATAAAGAGAGATTTGATGGGCCTTTTTCAAGAGTGCTCTTGCTGTGTATTCCTGCAAGGCAGAGGGTTGGACTCGGTGGCCCTTGGGGGATTTCTTATAGTAAAGGCTGTTCAGCAGTGGAATGGGCTGCCTTGGAGGGTGATGGACTCTCCATCTTTGGAGGCCTTTCAAGAGAGGTTGGATGGGCATCTGTCCAGAGTGCTTTGGAATCATAGAATCCTGGAATCATACAGTTGGAAGAGACTGCAAGGGTCATCCAGTCGAAACCCTGATATGCAGGATATGCAGCTTTAGTTATGCATTCCTGCATGGGAGAAGGGGTTGGATTAGATAGGGAGCTCTGGTGGCACGGTGGTTACCTTAAATGCCAGTCCTGCAGCCACAAGGTTGTGAGTTCAATCCTCACAGGGCTCCAAGGTTGACCCTGCCTTCCATCCTTTTGGAGATGGGTAAAATGAGTTCCCAGCTTGTTGGGGGCAATTGGTTTACATATTGTAAACCACTTAGAGAGTGCTGAGTTCACTATGAAGCGGTATAGAAATGTAAATGCTATTCCTATTGCTAGATAGCCCTTGGGGTCCCTTCCACCACTTAAGTTCCTAAGATGCTAGAGACTGTATCGACTTATATGTTGGAACCATTTACAATGCACGTTCCCCACCTCTGGCTTAAAAGTAGCGGTGGTTTCCTTTGTCATGGCCACTTCCATCATTTTGTCAGGGTTGGGAGAGGAATGGGATGCAGTGGCGAGCGTCCCTATTGATCAGAAGGTCCAGTGACATGCCCCTCGGGGTCCAAAGGTGTCTGTGTCCGTCTAAAGCAGGTGGCCCAGATGGGCAACAGAGACCCATGGAGGAGCATGCAGCCAGTGCATGAATGCCAAACCCAGTGGCCGTACTAGGGCAAGTCACACACTCTCAGCCTCAGAGGATAGCAACTTACCAGCACCCAGTACCCACTGACTCAAATGCACCTGAGTCTCCCTTTTGTGTTGGTGCAGATTGTGTGGATTTTGTGCCCCAGGCGATCCCCCAGAAAAGAGCGGAGGTTGAGCCCCCTCGGAGCGCACCCGGTTCTTCTGAGAGACAGCCTGCTTTGGCTTGGCTTCTTTTTCTTTCTTTCTAGTGACTGAAAGGAAAAAGGGAGGAGGGAGAGATGCAACTCCAGAAAACGACATCTAAAAATCCCCTTGCTGTTACAGTCCTAAATACCTCTCTTAGGCCTTTTGTACCAGAACGTTTGCCACCTCATAAGTATGATTGGCACGGCTTCTCGCTTTCTGTTAGAAAAGCAAACAGAAGGATGGAAGACGGGGGCCTGGTTCAACTAATCTTTACTTATGTTAGTCATTTAGTGCTCACAAATGCTTGTCTGTTTTCTTTGAAAAGCCTCCCAGTTTGCAGAAACTTCCTTCTGGTTGCTGGCGTTCGAAACTCAACAGGGTCGATGGGTACAATAACATTCCAAGTCCGTCAAACAGTGATACCTTTCTGGCCAACTAAAAGGCATAAAATACACGTTGCAAGCTAACTAATTTAGTAGTAGTATTTTTTCTCCTGTATGATTTTTAACATTGTTGCCTAATCAAGAAGCCAGTGGAGCTCTGAACACTTGCATCTTTTATGGATGTTGGATGTTACTGTATTTTGCTACATGTGCAGCATGGCTCCTCCTGGATATGTTTTTACAGGCGATGGGTGCTGCATTGTGCCAAAGCCAAAGGCCCTGCCAACCCATTTCCAGATGACCCACGGAAATGGAAAGGGTCACTCTCTGTTTTGGGTTGGGATAAACTGCCTCTGAAGTTGGAGGATCCACCATGAGCAGCTGTGGATGGCCAGAGCCATGGGCCCCACAACAAACTCCAACTCCTAGAATTCCATAGCCTTCAACCATTATGCTGAAAAGCGGTGCCAAACTAGGTTATTTCTCCAGTGTGGATGTATCCCAAGGGTGAAAAGGGGGGGGGTATTCTCTAGTTATTTGGGATCCCAACTCTATAAGGCTTTCGAGGTAACCACCAGCGCCTAGAAATGGGACACTTGGGAAGAGGACAGCATTCCCCAGCTCCATTTTCTCAGATGTTGATTTCCTTTTCCTTTCCCTTTCCTTCACGCTGCGTCAGTGTTGGCAATTATATCGCCTATGCATCCGGTATTTTTGGAACGAACACCCCACCCTTCGCAGCTCACAAGAGCCCACTAGGTAGCTGAAAGTATACCAAATATCAATAAAACATCCACATCAATAAAAGATCACCTCATAAAATTGGAGGAGCAAGATAAAAGCTGCAACAATAAAAACGGAGCAGCAGCAGAAGCAGCAGAAAGTCCCCCCCAAAAACCTTTGGAGAAGATCGTTGAATCATAGAATCCTAGGAGTTTATCACACAAAGGAGATCGGGAGTTTATCCGGTGAATATCCCGGAAAAATCACATAATTACATGAAACTATTTAACATGTCGTTGTACAAAACCCACCATTAAAGTGTTCACAAAGAAGCATTAACGCACATCTTTTTACTTTCAGGATTTCAGCAACAATGCATTTCCAATACTACTTTATTTGCACAATTGCATTCACTCAGTTACTCGCCATTTCCACTTCATTTGCAGGATGCTTTAAATGCGCTTTAATCTCTCTTTAATGCCGAAATCAGCCCCAGGGTGATAAACTGCCTAGAGTTGGAAGGGCTCCCAGGGGCTGTCCAGTCGAACCCCTTTCTGCCATGCAGGGAGACTCCATCCATTGCTCTTGGATGGCCATCCAGCCTCTGGTTGAAAACCTCCAAAGAAGGAGACTCCAGCATCTTCCAACCAGCAGCGTCTTCCACTGTCAAACAGCTCTGACTATCAGACCATTCTTGCTAAACTAGAATCTCTTTTCCTGTAGCTTGCATCCATTGCTTTTATTCTCTGGAGCAGCAGAAAACAAGCTTGCTCCCTCCTCAATGTGACACCCCTTCAAGTACTTAAACAGGGCACTCCTATCACCTCTTAACCTTCTCTTCTCCAAGCTAAACATACCCAGCTCCCTAAGTCTCTCCTCATAGGGTTTCATGGTTTGCAGACCTTCCACCATTTTGGTTGCCCTTCTCTGGACACGCTCCAGCCTCTCAGCATCCTTTTTGAATTGTGATGCCCAGAACTGGACACAGAATTATTCCAGGTGGGGCCTGACCAAAGCAGAATAGAGGGGCACCATGATTTCTCTTGATGTAGATCATCACACCACTTGGCAAACTCATTTGAAAGGGATGAGGTTCCATTGGAGAAGATGTGTTTCAGCCAGAAAGTCATGCTGAGCAATGTTAAGAGGGCTGCCAGCAGCAGATGCTTGCACTCTTTGCTCTGACCTCAAGTGGCCTCAGGCTCCAGTTGTTGCTCTGATACGGCTTTTAAAGTGTTGTAAATGCTGTCCCTCCCTGCTGTTCTGGTGCAATGTTTAATATCTCACAGAGGCTGGAAGGAAAGCTGGAAAGCACTACTTTCTGGCCTCCAGAAAGCCCTTAGAGATGTGAGGACATGAGATCTGTTTAGGCATGTGGAAGCTTCACTGTGTCATAGAATCATAGAGTTGGAAGAGACCCCAAGAAGGGCCATCCATTCTGCCATACAGGAACTCGCAATCAAAGCATCCCCAATGACAGATGGCCATCCAGACCTTCAAAGGAGACTCCAAAACACTCCAAGGAAGCGTATTCGACGATTGAACAGCTCTTATCCTGAGGAAGTTCTTCCTAATGTTGAGGTGGAATCTCTTTTCCTGTAGTTTGCATCCATTGCTCTAGATCCTATTCTCTGGAGCAGCAGAAAACAAGCTTGCTCCTTCCTCAATGTGACACCCCTTCAAATAGGGCTATCGTATCATCTCTTAACCATCTCTTTGTCAGGCTTTCATAGGATCACATGGTTGGAAGAGACCTCGAGGGACATCTATTTCAACCCCCTGCCATGCAGAAACCCACTGGCAAATCGACCCAGACAGGTGGCTGTCCAAACTTGGTCTAAACTCCCCTTGTGAAGAAGAGGAGCCCCTTCCAGTGTCGAAACCTTCTTACCATAATACTTCTTGTTGTTGTTGTTGTTGTTGTTGTGTGTCTTCAAGTCATTTTTAAGACTTATGGCAACTCTAAGGCAAATCTGTCACAGGGTTTTCTTGGCAAGATTGTCCCAGGGGAGGTTTTGCCTTTGACTTCCCTTGAGGCTGAGAGAATGTGACTTGCCTGAGGTCACCCAATGGGTTTCATGACTGAGCTGGGAATCGAACCCTGGTCCCCAGAGTCATAGTCCAACACTCAAACCATTGCATTACGCTGACTCCTAGTGAAAGGCAGATCTTCTGAATACTTAGCTGGATTTACAATTTCAATCCATGTCTTGAGGTCCTCTCTTCTGAAGCAAGAGAAAATAAGCTCACTGCGCAACAGCCCCTCACATATTTCATGGTCGCTCATGTCCCCTCTCTGGTTGGAGCTACACTGCAGAGTTAATGCAGTTTGACACTGGTTTAGCTGCCATGGCTCATTGCTATGGGATTTGGGAGTTTGTAGTTTCACAATATATTTAGCCTTCTCTGTCAGAAGGCTACAAACTAGAGATCCCAGGGTTCCACAGCATGGAGCCATGGCAATCAAAACAGTGTCAAATTGCATTAATTCTGCAATGCAGACACAGCCTCTGTCTTCTCTTAACCATTCTAAATATCCCCAGCTTCCTCTTGGGCTTTGGCATCCAGACTGTCAACCATTTTGGTGGCCCTCCTCTGGACACATGGCTCCAGCTTCTCAACATCCTTTTTGAGTTGTGGTGACCAAAAGTGGACACAGGATTATTCCAGGTGAGCTCTACAATGCCTCTGGATGGACCATCTGTGCAACCGCTTGGATGGATAAGCCCTTCTGCCCTCCAGAGTTGACTCTGCAGCAGAATCCTAGTGGGCCTTTGGGCCATAAAAATGGTCTTGTGGCCACAGGTGACCCATAAGTCTCATTTTCGACACCCAAGGGAGAGTCAGGTTGAATATAGCTGCAAGATCTTGGCTTTCTCTTGCCACAAAGAAGCCTCAACCAGACCTCAGTTGTGAGGGACTGAAGAAGCAAAGGCTGTATTTGCACCTGTGGACATGCCTGACCTCCAGGTGGACTGCAGACTGCAGACATGCACATGGGGTGCATGCCTCCCTCCCCAAACGTTGATATTAAACTGTTTTTCATTGACTTACTTGGAGGCTTTTTTCCTAGCATCTATGTCTTTCCCTTAAAAAAACATTCTCCTGGGTGAAAGCTGTCAGGCTCTCTGGATCTGAAATTGCTTTTCTTGAAGAGATGCTGCTTAACATCTGCGCCGGCTGAAGCTGGAATGGAGAGTGTTACACAGTTCTTATGAAACATGAATATATCGCCTGGTTTTGACATCAGAAATGCTTACCGCAAGAGAGCCAGCCCTCCTTCATGGCACTGCAATGCTTTGACATGCAAAAGGCTGAAAGGTCTTTTCTTCCTCCTCCCCATACAATCAAATACATATTCTGTGCTCTTTGCAATTTCTGCAACCTCCCCCAGCCATCCCTTTGAAGGACCTGGATGAAAAGGGTTGCATTTCTGAGCAGGAAGAAGCCATGGCTAGTTTCTCAGAGCAAAGGAGGCAGGCTACCGGATGGTCTCTGGTTCTGGGCACCTTGTTTCGTATCTCAAGGAGTGACCAAGAGGGTGGAAGGAGCATGAAACCAAATGCAGGGCCACTGTGGGGTATCCTCCCTTCACCCCACAGGAAAGCCAGCTGGAAAAGATGGAAAGGGAAAGGCACTGTAAGAGGAGAGAGACGTCTGGCAGGTGGGTCTTTCCTCCCAAGCTGTACCTTCCAGAAGCTCCTCTTGATGAGAGAAGGTGAAAAGGAAGAGTCCCAGTTCTTTCATTTGAGACCCTCCCTGTTCTGGGGAAAGGCAAGATATACATGAAAGAAGAAGCTTAACTCCTGGCTTAACAAGACGACCTGTGAAAGGGATCTAGGAGTCCTAGTAGACGACAAGTTGAACATGAACCATAGAATCATAGAATCCTAGAGTTGGAAGAGAACCCAAGGGCCATCCAGACCAACTCTTATTCTGCCATGCAGGAACTCACAATCAAAGCATCCCTGACAGATGGTCATCCAGCCTCTGCTTAACAGTGTAATGCGGCAGCTAAAAAGGCCAATGCGATTCTAGCCTGCATCAATAGGAGTATAGTGTCTAAAATCAAGGGAGGTAATAGTGCCACTCTATTCTGCTTTGGTCAGGCCTCACCTGGAATGATCCAGTTCTGGGCAACACAATTCAAAAAGGATGTTGGAAAACTGGACTGTGTTTTCCACAGAGGATGACCAAAATGGTGAAGGGTCTGGAAACTATGAAGCCCAGTGAGGAGCAGCTTAGGGGGCTGGGGATGTTTAGCCTGGAGAAAAGAAGGTTAAGAGGTGATATGATAGCCCTGTTTAAATATTTGAAGGGATGCTAAATTGAGGAGGGAGAAAGCTTGTTTTCTGCTGCTCCAAAGAATAGGAGACAGAACATTGGAAGCAAGCTACAGGAAAAGAGATTCCACTTGAACATTAGGAGGAACTTCCTGACAGAGGACCTTATCACACAGGGGGGGGGGGGTTGCAGCTCAGATCCGCAGTCACTCCTGTTTAGCAATGCAAAGCGTGACGTTTTTCCACATCAGATCCAGAGTCGCTCCTGTCTAGCAATGCGAATTAAAGTTAAAACAGGATGTTTTTCCACACCTGGTTGCCTTTCCATTGTCCTTCCGAATTGAGGGGGACGCGGAGTCACTTCGATTCCAAGCCAGTCACGTGATGTGGATTCAAGCAAAGGGGAGTGAGTGCACATTGTATTACCATATCAGAGCATACTTTGAGGGGTCAACGATTCGAATCGGCATCCTTGGGCATGCTCAGCGGGGCTCTGGACACTGTCCTCCTTCCCTGCCCCCTCCTTAGCTGTCATCTTTCATCGAGGTGAAGAAACAGTGAGGGGATGATGGGATAGATGGCAGTTTGGCAGAGAGGGTGAGATGGGGATGCAGGAGCAATTGGGGGATGATGGAATGGATGGCAGGGGGGTCCCTGGGGCCAGGATCGGGATGCAGGAGAAGGCAGGGGATGATGGGATAGAAAGGAATGGGTCTGAACACATTCACGTTACAATGAGAAACCGCATCGTTGGAAGTGCAGTCACCTTGGGACTAACCTGCAAAAGCTCTAAAAATCTCTGTGTGATAACCCTCAGTAAGAGCTGTTTGAGAGTGGCACACACTCCTCCCTCCGAGTGTAGCAGAGTCTCCTTCTTTGGAGGTCTTGAACAGAGGCTGGATGGCCATCTGAACCAGGGAGGGCTTTGGTTGTGAGTTCCTGCATGGGTTCTTCATTTGGCAACATTGTGGTTTTTTGAAAACATTATTTGAATGGCACACTCTGAGCAACTGTGGTTCCCATTCCTAATACATCCTTCTGCCTGAGGCTGGGCCCCGTGGCACCCGTGGCATCACCAGTTGGCAGGAGCAGTCCCAATTAATCCTCTGCCAGCCTTTTCCTGTCAACTCTCTTCTCTCCTCCTCCCACTTTCCCCTTTTGTCCTCCGTTTGCTTCCACGACTGCAAACACAGTTCAGAGTGCAAAAGTAGTTTGCACTTCATTGAGCTAATGGAGAAAGTTCCCATCATATTCCGGTCTGTAAACAAAATACATCTATTCATTTATTCAATCTTCTGCTCCCTCCGAAGGAAAGGAGAAGAGAGGAGGGGCAGAGATCTTGAATAAATGAATAGATGTATTTTGATCACAGGCCAAAATATGGTGGGATCTCTCCCTTCCCAGTAGGCTCAGGCAAAAGCCCAAAACTGCTGTGGCTATGTCTTAGAGAATGATGGGATTTATTTAGGCTGGTAAGAAAACCCCTAGTCCCCCACGAAACGACAGATCCCAGCAGTCTGCAGGATGGAGCCCAGATGGCAGTTAATGCAGTCTGAAATGTCCCATTTGAAAGAGTCCATATCTTAATGTTTGTTCCCATCTAAAGCAGACCTCTTGAATCAATGCCCCACGCTTGTTCAGGAGCGCACCTTGTTCTTAGAGCTGCAGCCCAGATTGCAGGCGGAAGGGAAGGGAAGGGAAACAGCGAGAGGCCAGAGCTGAGCAAGTCTAGTGTCTAGATCAAGAGAAGCCATGGTGCCCCTCTATTCTGCTCCGGTCAGGTCCCACCTGGAATATTGTGTCCAGTTCTGGGCCCCACAATTCAAAAAGGACATTGAGAAACTGGAGCCATGTGTCCAAAGGAGGGTGACTAAAATGGTGAAAGGTCTGGAAACTATGAAGCCCTACGAGGAACGCCTTAGGGAGCTGGGGATGTTTAGCCTGGAGAAGAGAAGGTCAAGAGGTGATATGATAGCCCTGTTTAAATATTTGAAAGGATGTCATATTGAGGAGGGAGCAAACTTGTTTTCTGCTGCTCCAGAGAACAGGACCCAATGGAGCAATGGATGCAAGCTACAGGAAAAGAGATTCCACCTGAACATTAGGAAGAACTTCCTGATGGTAAGAGCAATTTGAGACTGGAACACAGTTCCTTGGAGATTTTGGTAGAGTCTCCCTCCTTGGAAGTCTTTAAACAGAGGCTGGATGGCCCTCTGTCCCAGGCAGGGCTTTGATTGTGAGTTCCTGCATGGCAGAATGGGGTTGGATGGCCCTTGAAGTCTCTTCCACTTCTATGATTCTATGGTCCCTTGTCCACTGCTTCTCTGGCCACAGCTTCTTGTGACTAGGAAAGTAACTGGTAGACATTACAGTTACCTGTCAGGAGGAAGGGTCAATCTCCTTAATCAAATCAGAACCATCACGTAGCTTGGAACGTGTATTATAGCACATTGATGCCACTTTATTCTCAATGGCTCCCTCCCATGGAGCAATGGGATTTGTAGTTTAACTATAGAACTTGAAAGAGGTATACTGGATCAGTGCTAGTCAAACCGGAGGTTTGTGAACTTTTGGCGGTCCACAAGCCCTCAGTCCCTGGTGCATTTCCTATGAGCTTCCAGCACATTGTGCAAGCAGAGTGGGTCCTTGGTAGCCTCTGGGGTTTGGTTCCAGGACCTTCCATAGATACCAAAATCCATGGATGCTCAAGACCCATCATATACAGTGATGTAGTCAAAGGGTGTCCCTTATATCAAATGGCAAAATAAAGATTTGCTTTTAGGAATTTATATCCTTTTGGAATACTGTATTTTCAAACCCTGGATGGTTGAATCCATGGGTAAAGAATCCATGGACATGGAGGGCTGACAGTGCAATAATAATATGGCACAAACAGCCAGACAGTGCAGTGTAGTGGTTTGAGTGTAGGACTAGGACACTGGGAGACCAGGGTTCAAATTCCCGCTCAACCATGGAAGCCAATGGATGACATTGAGCAACTCACACACTCTCTGCCTAACCCCCACTGAACAAATCATGACAAGAAAACCCCATGATGGTTGTGCTTTAGGGTCACCATAAGCCAGAACTGACTTGAAGGCTCACGACAACAGCAATAATAGTAGTAATAATCAATGACAGGTAAAGTGCTATCCAGCTGCTATAATTATGTAGCACCGCTTTAAGTGCCCCAGCTGAAGGCTATGGAATTCTGGGAATTGGAGTTGTTGCTCTGCTCTGGACCCCACAACAAACTCCAACTCCCAGAATTCCATAGCCTTCAGCCGGGGCACTTAAAGCCGGGCCAAACCAGATTATTTCTCCAGTGTGGATGCAGCCTGAGTGATGCTGCAAACCCCGGAGCCCCCGCCCGCCCGCCCGCCTGCCTGCCTGCCTGCCCGCCTTCCTGGCTGGTGGCGAAGCTGCTGCCTCTGAGTTAATTTGAATTAATTCCCTACGAAAGACTCCAGGAGTCAATGCAGCACTTCATTTTTAAACATTTCTTAAAAACCAGCAGGCTTCTCTCTCGCTTCCCATCCATGAGTTTGCAATTCCACCCAAGAAGAAGGCAGAGGAAGAAGGGAACGAATGCATTTGCAGCTGGCCTGATCTGGTTCTTATCTTTTGTGCCAAGGCTGCCTCCGTCTTGCCCCCTCCATTTGCCACAACTGCTTGGAATCATAGAATCATAGAATGATAGAGTAGGAAGAGACCCCAAGAGCCATCCAGTCCAACCCCCTTCTGCCATGCGGGAACTCTCAATCAAAGCATCCCCATTGACAGATGGCCATCCAGCCTCTGCTTAAATATTATTATTATTATTATTATTATTATTATTATTATTATTATTATTATTAT
>NC_056526.1:1437755-1454466 GCF_019175285.1 Sceloporus undulatus | reverse complement strand
CCATCTCTTCTCCAGGCTAAACATCCCAAACTCCCTAAGTCTCCCTTCATAGGGATTCATGGTTTCCAGTACCTTCACCATTTTGGTTGCCTTCCTCCTGACATGCTCCAGTTTCTCCACATCCTTTTTGAATTGTTGTGCCCAGAACTGTATTCTTTATTATTCCAGATGAAGCCTGACCAAAGCAGAATAGAGTGGCACTAAGACTTCCCTCCATCTAGACACTATACCTCTGTTGATGCAGCCTAAGATAGCATTGGCCTTTTTAGCTGCCACATGACACTGTTGACTCATGTTCAACTTGTGGTCAACTTGATGCCCTTCCCTTTTGCACCCCATTGATGCCTATGGACTGCCAGGGAAGGGGGTCAGGAGGTGAGTGCAACACTACTGGCATCAATAAAACACACATTCGCGCATAGCTCAAGTAGTGGGGCTCTTCTGACCATTGAATAACAAATAGCAAATGTTTGTATTTTCCCCAAACTTGGAGTGTAAAAAACACAAGACAGGAGCTGGCTACTCCAATCCTTAGTTAAATTCCAGGTTGCAGGGATATAGATTTATCACAGTCAGGGCTTTATTGATCTGCATGAATCCATGTGAAAGGATGAGACACAGAAGGAAGCACAGCGCCATGCAAAATGTCCCCACTTGACTGTGGAACTCAGTTCATTTTGCAGGCTGGATCAGGTCCATTATGTTCACTGGCACGGCGGCCAATTGGCTTCATTAAATCGCTTTCTTCCAGGAGGAAGGCAGGCCTGAATCATCGTCATCATCCTTCTTCTGTGTCTCTTCCTTCCCTTTTGAGAGAGGCCTTGTCTCTCTCTTGTATGGCTTTAAGTCCATGGCCACTCCTGGAGCAATATGGCCTGAACTAGGTTGGTCACAATGGTGACCACATGCACCAGGGTAACCCAGTGCAGAATCATTTGTATGGGTTGACTGGGACAATATCACATCAGCATGGCTGGCCCATCTCTTGTCATAGAATCATAGAGTTGGAAAGAGACCACAAGGGCCATCCAGTCCAACCCCCTGCCATGCAGGAAATCCAAATCAAAGCATCCTCAATAGATGGCCATCTAGCCTCTGCTTAAAGACCTCCAAAGAAGGAGAGTCCACCACAATCTCCGAGGAAGGAGTGCATTCCACTGTCGAACAGCCCTTACTCTCAGGAAGTTCTTCCTAATGTTGAGCTGGAATCTCTTTTCCTGGAGCTTCCATCCATTGTTCCGGGTCCTATTCTCTGGAGCAGCAGAAAACAATCTTGCTCCCTCCTCAATATGACATCCTTTCAAATATTTAAACAGGGCTATCATATCTCCTCTTGACCTTCTTTTCTCCAGGCTAAACATCCCCAGCTCCCTAAATCGTTCCTGATAGGGCAAGGTTTCCAGACCTTTCACCATTTTAGTCTCCCTCCTCTGGACACACTCCAGTTTCTCAATGTCCTTTTTGAATTGTGGTGCCCAGAACTGGACACAATATTCCAGGTGAGGCCTGACCAAAGCAGAACACAATGGCACTATTACTTCTCTTGATCTAGACACTATACTTTTATTGATGCAGCCTAAAATTGCATTGGCCTTTTTAGCTGCCGCATCGCACTGTTCACTCATGTTCAACTTGTGGTCTACTTGGACTCCCAGATCCCTTTCACACGTAGTTTCATTCAGACATGTGTCCCCCATAATCCTATATCTGTGCATTTCATTTTTCTGCCCTAAGTGCAATACCTTACATTTCTCTGTGTTGAATTTCATTTTGTTAGCTTTGGCCCAGCTTTCTAGTCTATTCAGGTCATTTTGAATGTTGATCCTGTCCTCTGGAGTATTAGCTATTCCTTCTACTGCTTTCGTACCTGTACATGATGCTGCTTCTGCTGAGGGTGGGCTCACCTGCGGGACCAATGGGGAGATGCTGGAGGGACCCCTGATCATATGGTGGGGACCACTTTGATCACATGTGATCAGGGGGTCCTTCTCCCCTGTCTTCTCATTGGTCACACAGGTGAGAAGTGCCAGTGTGCTGGGCAACCCATCTATGGACCTCCTGCAGGTATGAATCCAGCAGCAACAGCTCCAGAGACAGGCCATTGCTATGTATTGCTATGTACTGTATATGCATTATCCTACTTGAGAATATGTATTTTCCCTGGAAAATGATTAACCATCCATGATGAAGCCAAGCCCTCCCTGCAGTCCATCTGCCTTGGTCCAGGCCTCGGAGGTAGAGAGGAACTGCTGGACCTCTGACCCTTTCCCACCACCACTCTCTTCTCCTTCTGTGTTATGTCTTTTTAGATTGTAAGCCCGAGGGCAGGGAACCATCTAACTAAAAAGATTGTATGTACAGCACTGTGTAAATTTACAGCGCTTCATAAATAAAGATTATTATTATTATTATTATTATTATTATTAATAATAATAATAATAATAATAATAATAATTCCCTTTTCTTGCACTGCTCAACATGGGGAGCAAAATGGCATGTGGCACGGTGTGCAAACAGTGGGACAGCCCAATTTGGGTCCAGTCCAGCTGTTTGCATGCCACAAATACCAGGGCTTGACTTTGCCGCCTCTGGGGCCAAATTGGGTTAATGGGTAAAAACAGTGGTATTTCCACAACGTTGCTGTGTATTGTGCAAACGGGCAGCATGAAGGTGGGAATGGGGTTTTTTTTGCTCATGCAAACAAGACCCCAGTTTCTCCAGGGGTGCAGGAGTTGAGGTGCAAAACATCTGGAGAGCCAGGGACTGTGAGACGCAATGGGGCAGCCCTTCCTTCCAGCAAAGGACAAAACATTCTGGGAAAGCCAAAGACCTGCCAGAGAGGGTGGCTTTGTGCGTATTTGTTGTTTCCAACTATCCAGATGGAGCCGTTTTTGAATTCCAGGGAGACCAAAGTGCCAGTTTAATTGCTTTGCAGAAGGTAGCCTCTAATTTCAGCTGTGTTTTGCCAGGGATCCTTAAACGCCCCGACTCTCCCTTTTTTGTTAGCTTGTTAAAAGAGACTTGCCTTAAATATGCCGTTCAGCAACCGGCTTTCTTTCCAATTCAGCATTAATTCCACCTCCCTCCTCATGTATTAATGATCCTAATTCTTTCTCTCTCCCCCGAATATATTAGCAAACCGCTCTCTCTGTGGTTTTCTTGTGTATTTTTGCTTTCACACTTGGATGCCAGCATTTCCATTTTCTCTCTCATCCCCTCCTTGCCGTCCGTACCTTTCCCCTGCAGTGCTGCTGAGTTAATTGTAAGGTTAAAATTGACTAAATATTGTCATCCTTAGTAGAATCCACTTTCATCTTGGGACTGTGAGGTTTTGCACTGATTCAAGGAAGGAGGGATACTTCCTCTGTCAGCCTGAAATGGAAGGTTTCCGACTTTCCTGCCGTGCTTTTGATTGTCACGCATGGGGCAGCGAGGCTTCAGATTTTCCTCCTACAGTAGAGGCTGCTTTGGGGAGATAGGATGGTCTTTTTTAGCTTTATAGACTCCTGAGTTGGAAGAGACCTCAAGGGCCATCCAGTCCAACCCCATTCTGCCATGCAGGAACTCTCCATCCAAGCACTGCTGACAGATGAAAGCCTCCAAAGAAGGGGACTCCACCACCCTCCAAGGCAGAATCATCTTCCATTATCAAAAAGCTCTTACCCTCAGGAAGACTTTTCTCATGTTGAGCTGGAATCTCTTTTCCTGTAGTTTGAAACCATTAATCCAAGCTTGTTTGTGCTGCTCCAGAGAATAGGACCCCAAGCAATGGATGCAAGCTGCAGGGAAAGAGATTCCAGCTCAACATTAGGAGGAACCTCCCAAAAGCAAGAGGTGTTCAACAGTGGAACACACTCCCTTAGAGATTGTAGTGGAGTCTCTTTTTTGGAGGTCTTTAGGCAGAGGCTGGATAACCATTTGTTGGGGCTGCTTTGATTGAGAGTTCCTGCATGGCAGAATGGGGTTGGACTGGATGGCCCTTGGGATCTCTTCCAACTGAGTGATTCTACTCAATGTGGCCCTCCATTGAATGATGTCACTCTTTGAGACATCAGGGAACAGTTTGTGGTGAGCATCCAGAAAATTATGTGAACAGAATACTAATATGGTGCACATATGGTATCAGTCCCTGGCATATTGGAAAATGGATGCAAGCTACAGGAAAAGAGATTCCACCTCAACATTAGGAAGAACTTCCCCAGCATTAGATCGCTGGAGAAGGACTGGACTGGGTGATTTCCAGCAATGGATCTGAATTGTAAGGAAGGAAAATCCAGCCAAAGAGTAGGAAGACCATCCTGTTCTGAGAAGAAACAGAGTGACATAAAAAGTGGTGGACTCTCTTTCTTTGGAGGCCTCTTTCAGTAGGGTTCTTCCTGTATGGCAGTATGATTTCATGCCTGTATCCACACTGCAGAAATAAAGCTCAAACCACTATACTGTGCTGGCTTTTGTAGGGATGTCTGTCACACAGAATTTGCCCATGGTTCAAACATATAGTTATTTGTGGGAGGGAGGCAAAATGAAGGTATTCTCCCCATAGGATTTCCACCCCCATGATATCTGTTTTGAGTCCACACATTTCTCACATTGTAGTACAGTGGGCCCTTGATATCTGCTGGGGTTTGGTTCCAGGACCCCTTCAGATACCAAAATCCGTGGAGGGTCAAGTCCCATGAAATACAATAACATAGCAAAATGGTATCCCTTACATGAAATTACAAAATCCAGCTTTACTTATTGGAATTTATATTTTTTGGGATATTTCCAATCTGTGGATGGTTGAATCCTTGGGTAGAAAACAACAACCCTGTGCATAGAGAGGGCCGACTGCAGCTGAAAACTTCAGCTGAGCTTTTAGAAATAGAGTTTAAGCCTCCAAAGCAAAGGGCAAAAGGCAAAGCAAGCGGGGAATGTGAACATGACAAATGGAAGAGTTGTAGGTGTGAAGGATTTTCAATGTCTCACTCTTTGCAATGCTCAGAGACATTGCTGCGTTGGCTGAAACATCAGTGTGCAAAGGGATCTTTTCTTTGCACCTTTGAGGCTAATTGTGCAAAAGAAGTGGTAGCATATCCTTTTGTAGACTTAAGTCTGCTTTTCAGATGCATGGAGTGATCTGGTGCCCACAAAGGACCGTTATAATCAGACTTTATGAATAGCCAAAGAAATGTAAAATGTGTGGGTCTATTGATGAGGTGACAAGTTCAATTGTAATTATGATGGTTGAGGGACATAGGAAGCTGGAAAGATGTTGCCTAAGGCCTGGTTGTGTGGATGGCCATATGAATGGGAGAGGGAGTTTTGGAAGATGGTGTTGAGTTGATGGACTTGTTGATGGACTTGAGTTTATAGATATTTTCCAACTCAGCTGTTTCTCTTTCCAGTCTTCCAATCTTTGCAATGCTATAAATTTGGGGACTGAAGGAAAATTTAACAGGGGGCAGAATTTTTATGGGGAGGGGGCAATGCCATCATCTTACCATCACCACCTAATAACTACACCGTGCAAAGGTGGTGATAGGTCAGGTCCAAGGTATCTGTGGGGATGCTGGGTCTGGAATGATGTTGGGTCTCCTTGGGTCCTGGTGGGGTGTTGGGATAAAGGTGTCCAGGAATAGAGAGAATTGCCAAGGTCCAAGTCACAGAGTATGGGAGAAGGTGGATTATGCCCATCCAAGGCATATCGAGTGAGTGGGGTCAATGGGGTTGGCAGTGGTGGGACAAGGAGAGACCCCAACATCTTCAGCCATGGCAGTTTCCACCATTCCTTCTTTGTGCAAAGGTGTCCATCATCCTTCTTTTACTTAGTAGAGGAGCAATACAAACTTAAACCTTTCCCTGTTCTCATCATCTTCCTTCCTTCCTTCCTTCCTTCCTTCCTTCCTTCCTCTGGCATCTCAAGTTACAAGGGCAGCTACTGTCCTGAGCAGGTCATAGAACTTGGTACCAGTCCAGGGTTTCTGGTAATACTCTTTTTCCAGTCCTGCTACCTGAACGATGTCCTTCAAGCAAAGATAGAACAACGCTGAAGCTCATAAATATTACAACAACCAAGCTGTGTACATGGCACGAAATGCAGAATTACTTTGCAATTCACTGCTTAACACCGAAACTCAGCTCTGAGAATGCAAAGGGGTATCGATGGATTCAGTGCTGACTGCTTGGCCCAGTTCAGTACCTATCTGAAACCAGTTCTGGTTTGGCATAATGACTGAATTCACAAGCTGTGGGTTGCATTTGTTTAACCACAAGTAAACTGGCAAACCATGGATTGTGTTAGTAAGAATTTGGTGTGAGAGCGGAATGATGGCTGCCCATCTTTCCAGGAAGACAGGAAGTTTTGAGCCCTTGAAAGAACCAAAATTTCAATCAGCCTCAACCATGGTTTGAGTCCTGAGCCATGATTGCTGCAAACCATGTTTTGCCATGATCCTAAAAACATAGAGTGACAAACCCAGTAACACTAGGGATGCAGTTCTGTGCCAGTTTTCTTCTTGAAGGAAGCAATGGGTGGTTTTTAGCTGTTTTATTGCTGCACAAACTGAAGATTTTTCCAAAAGTATTTGCAATTTGAGGCTTTGTGCAAAACAATCATAGATGGTTGCTATGCACAGAAAATTATATTTCCCTGCATGGAAACAGACAGCATATTCAGTGGATAATACAGTATAATGCACAGAAAAATGCTGTTTTCTGTTCAAAACAACCAAGTACAAATTTTGCATAGAATAAACATAGGATTATTAGACATAGATAGACATAGAATACAGATTGTGAAAGTTTCCCCCCATTTGTTGGAGAAGCTGTGTCTCCTGCAGTCATCCATCAACGGACTGAAGGAGACAAGGCAGATGATGCATTCAAGAGAAAGGCAATGATAGTCTCCTTCACACTTCAAAATACAACAAAATCCATGAACGAATGATACCTTTATTGGCCAACTGAAATACACAGAATACACCATGCAAGCTTTATAATCTCCATTGACTTTCATCAGGCAAAAGATGTTCAAGAAGACAGTGGAGCTTTGAGAGCGTGCATGATGTATTTTGTGCATTTTAAATGGCCAATAAAGGTATCACTCTTTTGCGGTTCTGGGATTTTGTTCTACAGCCAGCCCTCTGTATCCACAGATTCAAAGCATTATAGGTAAATTCCAAAAAGCAAAGCTTGATTTTGCTTTTTTATATAAGGAACATTATTTTACTCTGCCATTGTATTTAATGGGACTTGAACGTATTTTGGGACCCAGAGGAAGTCATGGAACCAAGACACCAGCAGAAATCAAGGGCCCGCTGCATTTTCTTGCTGGCTTCCCTTGAATATGTTTTCTTTGTGTAGAACATTGTATAATCACACACTTCATCAAAGTAGTTTTATTGGCCCACTTGTAATTGTCCATGTGTCAGTTGCGCACTTAACACTTGCACTTTTTGTCCCCCTTAAAAAATGTTCTCAGTGTTGACTTTTAGAGGGAATCTAAATAGACAGAGATGCTCTTGCGTCATGAAAAATTACGTCTATGACTCTGGTCTGTATTCTCTGCGTTCGCTTTATCCAGAGAGGGGGGTTCTCAAGGACATCAGTTCACATTGGCTCTAAATTAGGGCTCCAAGTCTTCATAAATCATAGAATCGTAGAGTTGGAAGAGACCGCAAGGGCCCTGATTCAGTCCAACCCCCTTCTTTTGCCATGCAGGAACTCTTAATCAAAGCACCCCCCTTGACAGATGGCCATCCAGCCTCTGCTTAAAGGCCTCCAAGGAAGGAGGCTCCATCACTGCTGAAGGGAGTATGTTTGACTGTTAACAGCTCTTACTGTCAGGAAGTTCCTCCTAATGTTGACGTGGAATCTCTGTTCCTGGAGCTTGCACTCATTGTTCCATTGTGTCCTTGTCTCTGGAGCAGCAGAAAACAAACTTGCTCCCTCCTCAATGTGACATCCCATCAGATGTTTAATCAGGGCTCTCATGTCCCCTCTTCACCTTCTCTTCTCCAGGCTAAACATCCCCAGCTCCCTAAGTCACTCCTCCTCATAGGGCTTCGGGGTTTCCAGACCCTTCATCATTTTGGCTGCCTTCCGCTGGACACACTCCAGTTTCTCAACGTCCTTCTTGAATTGTGTTGCCCAGAACTGGACACAGGATTATTCCAGGTGAAGCCTGACTGAAACAACAGAGTGTCACTATGACTTCCCTTGACACAATACTTCTAGACACTATACTTCTGTCAGTGCAACCAAGAATTGTGTTGGCTTTCTTGGCTTTCATCTCACAGACTGTCTGAAAGACTGTATCTCCATCTACAAGCCCACTTGAATCCTAGTATCCTTTGGGGAGGGCTTTTTCTCAGGCCCACCGCCCTCCAAGGTCCATCTTGCAAGGACAGGGCCTTCTTGGTGGTCGCTCCCAGGATGTGAAACTCCCTTCCCAGGAAGAACTCTATTTAGGCAAAACTTGGAGGGAGCGTGACTCAGTGGGATTCCATGGGCAAGCTTGGATTTGAACCCTGGACTCAAACCCCTATGCCACCTCCAGCACTTAAACCATGATATCACCCTTCCTTTCCCAGCGATTTCTTGGCAAAATGTGTTCCAAAGAGGTTCTGCCACCAACTCTTTCTCCCCTCCATTGGCTTGGCTTGGGCTGAATATCATAGCGGCAGAGAGGCAAGAGAGAGGTCTCTTATCGGTGTGTTTTAATGTTTGTTTAGGGCTGCAAAGTGCTATGGAAGTGGGATCAATAGCTCTCTCTTTCTTTCTCTCTGCCCTTTCTTTGAATAAAGTTTATGCTTTGCTCTCAAACTTACCTTGATGGGGCAGACAAAAGCGAAAGCTGGCAGATGTGTGCAAGGACAAAAGGTGTCTCTGTGAAAGGAGCAAGGAGGCCGTTTGCCAGCCTTCATGCCAGTTTCCGTGCGAATGGGGTCAGTGACTCTACTGCAGGCTTTTTCAGGAGCAGCAAAGGAGGGGTCCAAGGTACTAACCCTGTCTTTCAGGTAGGATCCAGTCCTCTTGGGCAGCTCCTTTAGAGCCAGCAGATGATGCTGAGGACCCTCCATTTTGGTCAGGTCCCAAGGAAGCTGTCTCCATACTGGACCAGTGCCTGCCGTCAGCAATGGACTGGATGGGAGCAAGCAAACTGGAGCTTAATCCAGAGAAGACGGGTTGCTCCTGGTCAGTCCGGAGGCATATCAGAGAGTAGGGACTCTGCCTGTTTGGGAATATTTCAGGATGTGGAATTCTGGATAAAGAAAACAACCTGTATTATTATGATTTAATAATAGGCATAAATGGTGAATGTTTCCCCCCATTTGTTGGAGGAACTGTGCCTCCTGCACAATTCAAAATGCTGGTTTTGTCCTTTAAAGCCCTGCACAGCTTAGCTCCAGATGATCTGAAAAGCCATCATCCCCTTCTATAAACCAGCCTGTGCCTTAAGGTTTGCAGGGTATGGGCTTCTCTTGGTCCCAGCACTTTTGCAGGAGGTCCATTTGGACCCCATCCGCCTCTCTTTCCTCCAAGAGGTGAAGAGGTTCTTGTTTCAGGAAGCCTTTGGTGACAGCAGATAGAGCTTTCCATGGGGAAATGGGGTCATGGTTTTTACTTCGCCATGTTTTCAGTGCCACGTAATGCTGTTTTTAAATTAGTTAGTTTAATTGTATTTTAACTTTTATATTAAGCGTTTTTAATTGTATTCTGTTGTTGAGGGGTAGCTAATACCCCCAGAGGACAGGATCAGTATTCAAAATGGCCTTAGCAGAATAGAAAGCTAAGCCAAAACTAACAGAATAAATTTCAACAGGGAGAAGTGTCAGATGCTACAGTGCCATGGTCTTTTCAGTGTTGGATCATGACGCCAGAGACTAGGGTTCGAATCACTGCTTGGCCATGAGACCCATTGGCTGATCTTGGTCAAGTCACACTCTCTCAGCCTCAGGGAAAGGCAATGGCAAACCTCTTCTGAACAAATTTTGCCAAAAAAACCCATGATAGGTTTGCCTTAGGGTCGATATAAACCAGAAGCAACTTGAAGACACTCAACAACAACAAACACCTGGACAGTAAATTCACTGATATAGGATGGGTGACAGCTGGCTTGATAGCAGTGCATGCAAAAGGATCTGGGAGTCCTAGTAGAACACAAGCTGAACATGAGCCAGGAATGTGATGCAGCAGCTAAAAAAGCCAATGCAATTCTAGGCCGCATCAATTGAAGTATAGTGTCTAGATTGAGGGAATTAATAGTGCCACTCTATTCTGCTTTGGTCAGGCCTCCCCTGGAATATTGTGTCCAGTTCAGGGCACCATGATTCAAAAAGGACATTGAGAAACTGGAGCCATGTGTCCAAAGGAGCAAGACCAAAATGGTGAAGGGTCTGGAAACCATGCCTTATGAGGAACGACTCAGGGAGCTGGGGATGTTTAGCCTGGAGAAGAGAAGGTTAAGAGGTGATATGATATGAGCCCTGTTTAAGTATTTGAAGGGAGGACATGGAGCAAGCTGGTTTTCTGCTGCTCTAGAGAATGGGGCACAATGGAGCAATGGATGCAAACTGCAGAAAAAGAGATTCCAGCTCAAGATTAGGATGAACTTCCTGACAGTCAGGGCTGTTTGACAGTGGAATAAATTCCCTTGGAGAGTGGTGCAGTCCCCTTCTTTGGAGATCTTTACACAGAGGCTGGATGGCCATCTATCAATGGGGATGCTTTGACTGAGAGTTCCTGCATGGCAGAAGAAGGGGTTGGACTGGATCAGGGCCCTTCTAGGGGCCTCTTCGAACTCTAGGAGTCTATGATTTTGTGTGCTCTGAGAGAAAGGTGGGAAATAGATTACATTAAAAAATATTTTAGGTATGTGTATGGAAATCTGTAGCAGAGACCCAGCAGAGAGGGAGGAGGAAGGCTAGGGACCGTGTCTGCCTCTTTCTCAGCGCTTCCACCTCCCTGCAAGCTGTTTTGTCCGCTTTTCAGGGGGAAATGGTGAGCCAGGGGCCCATTCCCCACAGCCCTTGGCCTTCTTCCCTGCTCCAAGTCCTCAATGGAGGGCAATGGGGATGGGAGGATGCGGGGCTTGTGTTCTGCTCCCGTCTCGGCTGCTTCTGCCCTGAATCTGTCAAGCCGTCTTTTGCTGGGACTTGGGGAAGCGGGGAGGCGCATCCGTCCCAACCGTGGCCTTCAGCGGCAGTGTGACAGCGATGCAGATGCTCCAGTTTGTGGAAAGGAGATAACTGGGTGCAAAGGAGTTTTTTGGGGGGGAGAGGAGGGTGGCTTGTGGAGAAGGAGGAGGGTGCCAATGATCTCATCATTGGAGTTTATCACATTGGGGCTAATTTCGGCATTAAGGAGGATTAAAGCGCATTTAAATCATCCTGCAAATCAAGCTAAAATGGTGAGTAATTGAGCGAATGATTATCAGTCGCAATTGTGCAAAAAAAGTGATAGTGGAAATGCACTGTCGTTGAATCCCCAAAAGTAAAAAGATGCTTGTTAATGCTTCTTTGTGACCACTTTAATGGCGGGTTTTGTGTGACGCCGTGTGAAATTGTTTCACGTAATTACGCTATTTTTCAAGGATATTCACGGGATAAGCTCCCAATCTCCTTCGTGTGATAAACTCCATAGAATCATAACATTGGAAGAGGGTCATCTAGACCCAACCCTTGCCAACGTGGGAGAAGGAGCATGTGGATTGTTGCACAGAGGCTGTATCCGCACTGCAGAAATAGCCCACTTTAACTGCCCTGGTGCAATGCTATGGAACCCTGCGAATTGTCATTTCTGGTGGCCCCAGAGCAAAATGTCTCACAAAACTGCAAATCCCAGAATTATGTAGCATGGAGTCAGGGCAGTTCAAGTGGGTTCAACCTAGATTATTTCTGCAGTGCAGATGCAGCCAGAATCATAACAATGGAAGGGATCCTAGGGATCATGTAGACCGACCCCCAGCCAATGTGGGAGAAGCAGGATTCAAATTATCTTACAAAATCATAACATTGGAAGGGATCCCAGGGATCATCTAGATCATTGATCTTGATCATTGGGTGGTCTTGCACAACGATCTAAGTGTAGGTTTATGCTACACAAATGCAACGTAGAATCTTGACTTCAGTCTCCAGAAGCGCTTGGACAAGTTACTCCTTTATTTGAACCAAAGGTTAAGTAATCTGACATGCAAACGCATCTCAGTGTGGCAACTGATTATGCTGCCAGGAAGGGAATTTTCACAGTTGTCAGCCATAAAAGTAACTTCTCCAAGCTAGGCTCCAGCTGATCAAGTGGACTGAGGAGACGGCTGGCTGCAAGCCAAAGCAGTTGTGGCCGTGGGTCCTCTGGACATCCAGGGCTTCGTTTCCACAAGGAAAAATGACCATTTCCCCAAAGGGACGGAGGAGGATGGGAGCTGTGTGTACCCACCTGCACACCAGCCTTTGTATTATTCATTTCGCTTCTCAATTCAGAGTTTCCTCCCAAATCCAGCTATAGGTCATTCTCATTCATTCTTTCTTTTTATGCAGTGTAGCAATCAAGGCTTGGAAATTTGCCTTTCTCTCTCTTTCTCTTTCTTTGTATACCAATCCTACAAATCAGAACCAGGATCAGGCGCATGGTTTCCTCTCCCCCATTTTGCACAGCCGTGGCGGGCGCTGGAAGCAGATGCGGTTTGTCATTTCCAAGGAGGGAGAAGGGTCAATGCAAACTGTGCAGTCGGCCGAGCGACAACTGGGGTGCATCATGATCCACAGCAAGGCAACCATTTTAATCCGCAGAAGTTTGCACACAACTCCCTCATTTTGATAGGCGAAAGCAGCAATTCCCGGAAAAATCGCGTAATTATGCGAAACGATTTCACATGATGTCACACAAAACAGGAATAACCAGGCAATAAACAGCAACAAATCACTAACGGGGGAATCCTGTGAATGATTTCTTGCTGTATATTGCCTAGTTATTCCCAGGATAATGACTCTTTATTTGCAATGTGTATGAAACTCTTAATCTCAATTGTGTGATTTAAACCCCCGATTTCCTCCGTGTGATAAGGTCCTAAAAAGTCTTCCAAATGTCCTCTGTAGAGAGTTTCCTTGAAATGCATTGAGAACTGTATCTGGTTGTGCATCTGTCTTTGTGTTGGTGTGTGTGTGTCTCCTTGGATGTTGTGTAACTGTTCCAAGCGCTGCAATGAGTTCCTTGGCTAAGTTGCAATTTGAATTTGGCCCTGGGAGAAGGTTCAGCTCAAGCATGGATCAATACTAAGCCATCTTTTTTGTTGGCCTTGCTTTCAGATTGCCTACCCAAGGGCTTCTGAGGATCCCAAAATACTGGGTCAGCCCAGGGTTTCCCAAACAGGGCCTTTCCATCTATGGCCCCAAGCGGAGCAGCCTCCCAAGGAAAGTGTGCCTGCCCCTATCCTCCTGGTTTCAAATGGGATGCAAGACAGTTTTACTTTTGCAAGCGTTGGCAGAATTTTATCTTTATCTCTTCAGATTAGGGATGTAATTCTTCTCGAAGAAAGCAATGAATAATTCTCACACTTTTCTTCTGAGAAAGTCTTGGAAAGTTCACATGTTGTTTTGCATTAAAATGGCATATTTTTTCTGTGCAGAAAATGATGCTTTCTAAGCAAATCAACCAACTGCAGTTTGTGCCGAAGACATCTCCTATTACGGTATTTTCAAATTAGTAAACGGCGTCCCCCCAGAAAATAGGATTTCTATAGAGAAATATCATTTTCTGTGCAGAAAATACTGTTTTCTGCTTAGGAAATCCTGTTTTCTAAGCCAGACAACTAGAGATGACGCATCCCCTGACTCCATCCTCAGGGCGCCATGGCACTGTGTGCTGCTCCAGACGGTGTGCGGTTTCATGGCGCACCCCTGGCGCCACATGCAAATGACGCAAAACTAAAGGATTGCCCAATGATTACTCCATGATGTCCTGCTATGACTGTTTTAATGTTTAATGTTTAATGATTTTAATTGTATTCTTAGTTTTATTGTATTATAAATATGCGAAATGAGTAAGGGAGGGACAATGGGATTTATTTTTAATATGTTACAGTATATGCTTTATTGATGTAAGCTGTTTTATTAACGTAAGCCGCCTCGATCATGTTGAAGAGGCAGGATATTAATAATAATGATAATGATGATGATGATGATGATTATTATGCCCTTTCGAGGGTGCAGAAAGGAGCCACTTTTTGCAGCTCCTTTTTGCACCCTCAGAAGGCCGGATCAGGGCCACAGCGTGAAGTTGCCACAGTCTTGAACCAGCATGAAAAGTCGGGACAGTCTGCAAATCCCCTCCATCCACAGAATATATGACAGAGTGTCTGTATTGCAATGCATCTCCTTTTGCACCCTTTCGCTGACCGGCTTCTTCCTCCCTCTCTGTCTCTGTTCCTCCACAGAAGTGTCTGCGGCTGAACCCCGATGTCCCCGTCTGGGTCTCCAAGCAGCGCATCCTCTGCACCCTGAACCACAGCCTGAAGGATGTCCTGAACTATGGCCTCTTCCAGCCAGCCTTCAATGGCCGGGCGGGGAAGTTCCTGGACGAAGAGAGGCTGCTGAGGGAGTACCCCTTGAACCCGGACACACCAGTCCCTTACCTGGAGGTAAAGACCCAGTGCCACGGCCGGATGTCTCTCTGTCTGTCTGTTGATGGGTGTCTCTGCACTGCAGAAATAGTCTGGTCTGAGGCCCCTTGAACTGCCCTGGGTCCATGCTGCAGAGGGTAGATTTAAATTGGAATTTTACTATGCTCAGATAGTACTGAAATGTATGGAGGGCAAGGGTTGCCAGGATGATGGCCATCAGGTCATGTCAAATCTTTAGCTCTGGGATGCAAGGGCCCTGAAGCGGTTCCTGTTTTAAGCTGTTATCCAAAACAGAAGAATGTAACACAGGACAGTAAAAGGAAAACATATAGATAATCGTTTGATTGATGGGTATCACGAGGGGTATGAATGACCCTCCAATAAGGGTGAAGGGGTGTATATGTTTAAATTCATATGTAAACGATGAAATGTAATGCGTAGTTTTCTTTGTTCAAAGTATTGTAAAAGCTTGGTTCACTTTGAAATCCGGGCCCCAGTAATTTGGATGTATTTCCTTCTGGGGACAAGCTGCAGCTAAATAAATTAAGTTTCCTTTCCAATCGGCTAATTCTGGTTAAAGTTCTGGTTTTCTGCAACAGTGCTGTGGAAATGGTAGTTTGCTCCACTCTGGCGCTGCAAAAAATAAATATCATTCCCAGAATTCCATAGCAGTTTGAAGGGCTGCACTCCCCCACTGCATCCACTCCTGCAAAATCAATCAATCAATCAATCAATCAATCAATCAATCTTTTGCCTCCAAGTGCTCTAAACATGATGACAATAATCCACCAGCACCAGCGCCACCATCGGGGTCATTCTGAAGCAAACCAGGTTTCCCCCCCAAAAGGTGGAATATAAAATAGATACATACATAAATAAATAGATTCCCCCCAATAAAAAGAATCAATAATTTTACTGCTGCACGGGGGCCACATGCAACCCTCCAGACCACATTTTGCCCACCTTCTGGCTGACTTGGTAGAACTGTTCTGGATTCAAATCCAGGGATCTGACCAGCAGGAGTCTAGCCATGGGAGACATTCAAAATGAGTGCATTGTCTGTCCCAAAGAAGAAGGGAACACACACACACACACACACACACACCCCATGCATTTTCCCTTTAGTCTCCACATTTTTAAACTTGCAGTGACTTAAAACATTTGTTGCGCAATTGAGAAATCCAGTTTTGGATCCAAAGAAAAGGAGCGGGCAGAGTGAGCCAGAAAATGCAAACCCAGCAAATGGCGGAGTTCGAGATGTGAACCATGTTCAGTGTCTCACTCTCTACAATGCTAGAAGTTTGGGGAGGGAAAGGACATTTCACAATGTTGACATTTTGACTCTCCCCAGAAGGTATACCTTACCTGAGGTCTGACTAAAGGGGTGCCTCTCCACTGCGGAAATAATGTAGTATGGCACCCCTTTAAGTGCTGTAGCTCCATTGTATGGAATCCTGGGATTTGTAGTTTTGCAAAGAGTGCTGGTGCCTAGCCAAGCTACAAATCCCAGGATTCTGTAGGCTGGAGCCACAGCAGTAAACTGCATTATTCCTTCAGGGTAGATGCACCCAAGGATGCATTGGCAGCATCAGGTGTCCTGCAAGGGCAACAAGGAGAGCAGGCAGACCTGAGCCTTGGAGGCAGGTGACGGACGTGGCTTGGCTCCAACAGAAAAGGATTGGCATTTCTGTCAATCCGAGAGGGGATGTCTTAGAGGAAGATCCCTGCTGCTGATAGCACTTTTCACAGACATAATAAGGCTGCCAAAAATAGGCAGAAATCAATGGCGGCCTCCTCCTCCTCTCGCTCCCCTCCTTCCTTTGGCTTGGAGATCTCAGGGACAGCAATGACCTCAAACATCTCCTAAACGCTCCCCATGAAAGGTCAGCCTGGCATTCGGTTCACTTGACTGTTTCCTACCAGGCTGCATCTGCACTGCGGAAATAATGCAATCCAATGCCACTTCAGCTGCCATGGCAGGATAGTGGGAGTTGTAGTTTGCTGAGGCTCCAGCACTCTTTGGCAGAGAAGGCTAAAGACCTTGCAAGGCCCCATTCTCACTGGGCATATAAAGCGACGTATATCGCTGCGAGTCTGGATCGGATCAAGTTT
>NC_056526.1:1408390-1437730 GCF_019175285.1 Sceloporus undulatus | reverse complement strand
GAGTCGTATTCGAATCAGATCCATCGTTCCCATTACAAAAGGGAGCAAATGCCACTCACTCGGTTTGTCTTGACCCGTGTTCTCGTTCCCATTGATATTTCTCCGTGTATTTTGACGCGGATCTGACATGGCAGCTGCAAAAAAAAACCCCTCTGGAAAAGTGGTGTCAGGATAACCCGGGTTATCCAACGCTGATTTGGGTTTTAGTAGAGAAATCGATCAAAGTAGGATTGAACGCAGATTCAAATGGGGACGGTTTTCCTTAAACAGGATCGAACACGAGTTCAAATGGGAATGATGCCCCTATAATCCGATTCTTGATTTGATTTATAACCCTGTGGGTATGGGGCCAAGAGTACAATCCCAGGATAACATGGGATTGAGTTACAGCAGCACTTAAAGTAGTATCAAGTTGCATTCTTTCTACAGTGTTGATGCACTCCTTGAAGACGCATAACAGCAAAGGTAATAAGCTATGCAACCACATTGGAGAAATAACCCAGTTTGGCTGCACTTTATGTGCCTGGCTCAAGGCTATGGAATGCTCCGCTCTGGACCCCACAACATACTCCAGCTCCCAGAATTCCATAGCCTTGAGCCAGACAATTAAAGTGGCACCAAACGGGTTATTTCTCCAATGTGGATGCGCCAAGGTTCTAGTTCTACACTTTTTTTTCTGTGTTTTTCTTCCTCTCCCACAAACTCCTTCCAGTCCCATGCAACTTCAGCTACTTTCCAGGCTGCTTGCAGTAGCAGTGATAAGGTGCATATATTTTAGCTGAGAGAGCGGTGACCCCACTTTGGGGAAAGATTCCCCGGCGGATGCCAAACAGCTCCGGTGGCCTTGCTCCTTTCAGTTTTGCCGATTAGTCCTGAAATGCCAACCTTCCTGCTCACTCTCTGCTTGGCAGAGTTCTTTGGGGCGCAGTTACGAAACGGTGATTCACTGCCCAGCTAAATTTAGGAAGGAGAAGTGAAGCAAGATCTGCTTGAAGCTGCGGAGCTGGTGGCAAGGGCCAGAGACAAAGAGAAGCCATCTCTGGAAGCATCTCCTTGGACCCACCTTCCAACAGTCCTGATTTGGGGGGGAACTCCTCGTCATCCCACTTTTAAGGTGTTTGT
The DNA here is from genome assembly GCF_019175285.1 of Sceloporus undulatus. Taxonomy (NCBI): domain Eukaryota; kingdom Metazoa; phylum Chordata; class Lepidosauria; order Squamata; family Phrynosomatidae; genus Sceloporus; species Sceloporus undulatus. The sequence continues at coordinate 1,436,608 of NC_056526.1, read as the reverse complement.
CAAATGTCCCGGTTTCCCCCCTCCTCCTTCCCCTTTTACCCCTCACTTTACTTTCAGTTGCTGCAAACTAATTCAGTGCAATGGGGAGAGAAGAGAAGTGGTGCAGTCTCACCTTCCCCAGTGGATTTAGGCAAAGGCAAAACCGCTGCAAGCCTCTCCTGGCTTGTATGGTCTCCCGCATTAAAACTTTTGTTGCCATCTGACCACGCTGTGATGTCGCTTGACCACACATGTCCACCTTTTCATTGTGAATGTTGGAGGTACGGGTCGAGGGTGCTAGCACTACCAGCCAAGGATCATTTTGCCCCAGTCTGACCTTGCGTTTTCCCCCACCTTTGACGATATTATTTTAATTTAATTTTATTGAAATTTATATATAGATTAAAATAAACAAGAACACACACACACACATAATATATATATAATATATATATATATATATATATATTCATTCTACTGTTGGGGTGCTTTACTGAGAGTTCCTGCATGGCAGAATGGGGTTGGACTGGATGGCCCTAGTGGTTTCTTTCCCAACTCTATGATTCTATGAGTCTAACAGCAAGTAGAAAAGTTTTATCTGTATTATTTGACTTCTCATCAGTTTTGTTTGGATGTAGAGTAAATGAGTATTAACAATGTAGAGTTGCTTTTGTGACTTTCGTATATCCACTCTATTGATATCTTTGAGCAGTCTCGGCTTTGGTATACCAGTTGTTTGTGTGTGTGACGTCTTTTTATTTGCAGAGATTTGTTATGATTTCCCCCGTCATATTCGTTATTCTGTCCAATTCTATAAATCTTGTGCTTTTAATAACCATTCATCTATTGTGGGTAGTTCTTTTCATAGAATCATAGAGTTGGAAGAGACCGCAGGGCCCGACCCAGTCCAACCCCCTTCTTCTGCCATGCAGGAAATCCCAATCAAAGCATCCCCATTGACAGATGGCCATCCAGCCTCTGTTGAAGGCCTCCAAGGAAGGAGACTCCCAGGGAGTTTGTTCCATTTCTGTGCTATGAGATCCTGGTTGATGTAATCATACATTATTAGTTTTCCAATGTTTTCTTGCTTCTACATCTTAATATTTTGTTGTCACATTTAGTAGGTATATTTCAGAAAGCGTTTTGAACTTCATATCTAACACCTTGTGGATTTCCTTGTGTATATCTTCCCATGTTTTTAATGTTAGGACATAGCCACACACATCTGATACCCACATTTCCAGCATTTAACTTCTTTATTTTTGTATATTTTTGCAATTTTGGTAGTGTCAAGTGCCGTCTTCAAATAATTTTCTCTGATGTTCGGCACAAACCTTTGACGGATATTTTTAGCGCCAGGGGAAGTACCAGCCGGCCGGCTCAGGCCTTGCAGACCAGGCCTTGCAGACATTGGGGCTTCCTGACCAGGTCTATCCAACTTGAGTGCAGTCTTCCTCTTTTCCTCTGTCTTTCAAAGCATTTTCTCTTTTCTAGAGAGCATGTCTAGCAATAGCATTAGCAACAGCGTTTTACATTTCTAACTCTTAGTAGTGAACTCATCACTCTCTAAGTGTTTTACAGCATGCAAGTTGGGGACTCATTTTACCGACTTACAAAAGGATGCCAGGCTGAGTCAACCTGGGAGCCCTGGGATCGAATTCACAACCAGGGCTCCTTGTCTATTCATGATTGCCCAAAGTTCAGTCATCTTGGCTCCTAGGGAGAGTTCTGTGTCGATTTATTCTTTTTTCTGTCCACAGAGTATAGGCAGGACTCTCCTCCGGCACCACATTCATTCCTAGGGATAGGATTTCATTCCTATCTTCTTTCTTCACTGTCCAGATTCCAGCCGTACACAGAAATGGGGAATATGACGACACAGAGCATCCTAACTTTAGTATTCAATATGTTGGCCATCTGACAAAGCACAATGACATCCAAAATCCATAGAAGAGTGATACTTTTATTGAGCTCCGCTGGGCCCACAACAAACTCCAACTCCCAGAATTCCATAGCCTGAGCCAGGGCAGTTAAAGCAGTGCCAAACTGCATTATTTCTCCAGTGTGAGGCAGCTTGAGACAGCCCTGTTTTAAAGCGGGTGTTTTGTGCTTAGGGACTGCGGTGATTCCCTGCAAGACTCAGGGAAGGGATGCCTGGGAATTCACTCAGACGGTGGTAATGCCTGCCAAAGGCGAGGAAGGCTGGGCTGTGAGTGTGCGTAGAGAGGGCTGTTGGGTGATGCTTCTTTCTTTCTTCCCCTTGGCTTTTCCCTCCAGTTCCGGTACAAGAGGCGCGTCTACACCCAGAGCCGCTGGATGACAAGCAGTTTGCCAAGTTGCACACCAAGGTAAGAGGGCCCCCCCAAAAGCTCTTTGCAAGAAAACACAGGAGTTGGGGGGCACTTTACCAGGTACGGACTGTCCCAAGTGCAAAGATTTCAAGGCTTAAATGTGGGACCTTGGGACAAGCCTTGCAATATCACAGGGGGACGATGGGGTTGCCAAAATGAAAACTGGATAGGGCCCTTGCCTTCAATGGTTGCATTTGTTGTTTGTCTTCAAGTAGTTTCTGATTTATGGGACTCTCGCCTCAGAGGAAGGAACTGGCAAACCTTCCCTGAGCAATTCTTGCCCAGAAAACCTTATGATAGGGTTGCCATAAGTCAGAAATGATTTGAAGGCACATAAACAAAAACAAAGGTGGGTGCATCAAGGGAATTTTCTTGGCAAGGTTTGATCCTGTGGCCTTCCTCTGATGCTGAGAGAGTAGACTTGTCCAAAGTCACCCAGCATGTTTCCATGGCCAAGTGGGCATTCGCACCCTGGTCTCTTGGAGTTTTAGTCGAATACAGATATTACCCCTGCTATAGAAGGGGGATTTGAGCAGGTGTCACACAATCAGATAACAGCCGGCATCGGCTGAATTCCCCTCACTACCTAACCATTAAAGGTAAGGAGCTAGCTCCAGTTTTCACTCTGGCAACCCTAAAGCTTGGCCATCATGGATTACAAGGGACACCTCTTAACCACAGCGATAGCTTAAGCATCAACCACAATTGCACAAAGTTATATCACTCAAATTAAAAAGACCAAGTTCAACAAAATGAGGAAAGTATATATACATTGGGCCCTTGGTATCCAATGGAGTTTGGTTCCAGGATCCCCTGTAGATGCCACTATCTGTGGATGCTCAAATCCCATTAAATACAACCGTGTAGTAAAATGGCATTCCTGCCTATAAAATGGCAAAATCAGGGTTTTTGGAATTATATTGTTTTGGAATATTTTCTTGCCAAGATGCTGAATCCGTGGATAAAGAATCTGTGGATACGGAGGACTGACGTAATACATGCCCTTTTCAAAGTGGTAGCTTCTTACACTTTTCGCGCGCATCCTTGCCCTGAAATGGCTCCTCCTGAGCACCAAAGAAGAGGGACCAGGCTCTGTGATCTGGGCACTGGTTCTTGTGGGTTCCCAAGCGCAGCCCCCCAAAGGTCTTCCTTGCAAACCTATTCTGGCCCCAAAGGTGTTCCCAAAGGTCGCCCCACGGAGCAGGAGCTGCAGCAGAGCAACCTGGGAGGCAACCCAGGTGTGTCTCTTCCTCACTTATGGGACTCACCTGCTCTCTGGGGCGAAACTGAGCAAAGGGCGAGGATGATCCTTTCAGGACAGATTTGAATAGGCTGCAGCACTGTCGTAATTGCCCGTTTTAATTGCATTCCTTAAATTGTATTTTTAATTGCATTTTTCATTTAATTGTGCTCTTAATGGTATTTTAAGCTGCTTTTTATAAAGGTATTATGCTTTAAATTGTTTTTTAAAGTTACTTATAGCTTGATTTTACTTGAATGTTCACCTTTTTTGTATCTTTGTCCTGTTTTATTTTGTCCTGGTTTTGTGAAGGCAAGGCTCAGAGGTCATAGTAATGGCTTGCAACTTGTGTTACTCCCAACTGGAGGAGACCTGTTGACTCAATGGTTTTACCTGTGTATTAACTCACCATAGATTCAATGGGGTTGCTCCTGGTAGGATTCAGACCAAGGAATTACATCTGAGGCTAGAAAAGAGGAATTATAGCAGGACAAAAGTGTCTTTGCCTGGTACTTATTGCATGATGTTGTACCATCGTGCATCTTTTCACTGATGTGCAAAGCCCATTAATAGGCTGCCAATCTCCTTGCTATTGGTCCCTTCCTCTGCAGTTCTGCTTCCCAGGAAGCCACATGGAGAGAGTGGCTGTGATTCGCTCCTCTGCTTCTCCCTCCTGCGCCTTGCAGTGATGCCAGCTGCCAACATCTTCCTGAAGCCAGCTGCTTGCTCATATTCACTCAGCAGCTGGCTTTGGGAGACAGTGGCAGCTGATTGCTTGCGCAGGGCTGCTGTGTGAATGCATTCTTCCCTGCTCACTTTTATTTAAATATGTTTTAAATGTATTTAAATCAGTTTCAACTATCTGATTTTAATAGTTTGATGTTGTTGTGTGCCTTCAAGTCATTTCCAACTTATGGCGACCCTAGGGTGAACCATGGGGTTTCTCTGCAAGATTCTTCAGAAGGGTTTGCCATTGCCTGCCTCTGGGGTTAAGTGACTTCCCAAATCGATTAGTAATACGGGCCAAAACTAACAAAACTTACAGGGAAAAGTAAAGGTACTGCAATTAGGCAAAAATGCAATGCCTTGATATAGGATGGGAGACACCTGGCTTAAGGAGACTTTCATGTGTGAAAGGATCTGGGAGTCCAAGTAGACCACAAGTGAACATGAGTCAACAGTGTGATGCGGCAGCTGAAAAGCCAATGTGGTTTTTAGGCGCATCAATAGAAGCATAGTACCATCTATCTGCTCTGGTCAGGCCTCACCTGGAAATTGTGTCCAGTACTGGGCAAAACAATTCCAAAAGGATGTTGAGTAACTGGAGCCATGTGTGCAAAGGAGGGAGACTAAATGGTGAAGGGTTTGGAAAACATGAAGCCCTATGAGGAACACCTTAGGGAGCTGGGAATGTTTAGAGGAGACGGTTAAAAGGTGATATGACAGCCCTCTTTAAGTATAGAAGGGATGTCACATTGAGGAGGGAGCAAGCTTGTTTTTCTGCTGCTCCAGAGACCAGAACATGGAACAGTGGATTCAAACAAGAGGAAAGAGATTCCAGCCATCACATTAGGAAGACCTTCCTAGAAAGGGCTGTTTGACAGTGGAAGACACTCCTCCTCGGAGATTTGGTGGAGACTGGATGGCCATCTGCAATGGGGATGCTTTGATTGAGAGTTCCTGCATGCAGAATGGGCTTTGGACTGGATCAGGGCCTTGGGTCTCTCCAACTCTAGGATTCTATGATTCCATGGCAAAGCAGGGATCCTAACTCTACTCGCCAGAGTCAGGTCCAACGCTCAAACTGTTTGCAAAACTCACAAGGGCCACCTCTGTGTGTGTGTATTTTACTGGAATGTAGCAATTGGTTTCAGTGTTGCACTGTGACTCTGGGAACGAGGTTCGATTCCCTACTCAGCCATGAAAACTCACTGGCTGACCTTAAGCAAGTCACACATTCTCACCCCCAGAAGATCCCTGAGAGGGTTGCTATAAGTTGGAAACAAAGCCACTTGGTCCTTGATGAGAGAAATGGGGGACAAAATTGATAAAGAAAGAGGGAGGGAGGAGAGGCAGCTCTCTGTAAATGTGAAGCAGCCAGGAAGGCACCTGAGGATGGCTGGCTTCACTTGAGAGCGGACTGACAGTTTAAAATACTCCAAGACTGAGTTTGAATTCATGAACGTTGTGTGTATGTGAGTGTGTGCGTAGGGAGGCAAATTTTAATGCTCTGGAGGAAATTCAGAACCAATTTTAAAACGCTTTCTGCCAGCATGGCCGATGTGCCATAATTGTGTAGAGAGGCAAGCCACCTTCTGTGAAGGTGGAATTTTAGCATGGACAAGAATGGCCGAAATGGACGGGGAAATCGATGTTCTCCAAAAAGATTCCCCGGCGGAGCTGCCAGCATCCTTCAGCTGCAGCACAAGGCGGTTTCAGGACAGTGACCCGTCCCTGGATTGCTGAATAAGCAGACCTTGAGATGGCAAAGGAACCGATTAAAGGCAGGATTTTTCACAGAGGCTTTTCTTTGGGGTTTGAAATTGGCTCACAATGGTGCGGAATTGTTGAAAGCCAGCCTCATCCCGCCGGAGCTCTTTCCAAGGGCTTGTGATCCATTCTGTAAGGAAGCCTTTATGAGATTACACTTCTGATAAAGGTGCCCCGCTGTGCCCTCCAAACAGCACCAACGCTCAGCGGGCAAAATATTATTCTGCGAGAGCACCTGTGATGTTCCTTGGACCGCTGGAAAACGTATTGCATTTCTTGTCGGGGCCTTTTGCTTGTCTCCAAGGGTCCATGGATGATCATAGAATGATACACTTGGAAGAGACCCCAAGGGCTATCCAGCCTGACTCCATTTTGCCATGCAGGAACCCACCATCAAAGGACCCTGACAGATGAATCTGTTTAAAAGAGCACAAAGTTGGAAACATAGCAACTTTTAGAATAGTTTCCCCCCAAAACAATGGCTCTATTAGAAATCCAACAAAATGTGGTATACAATATGGATTGGGGAGGTTTTACATTGGAGAAAACTGATAAAACTTTAATTGTTGCTATACTGACCCACAGAATCAAATAGGAATAGCTAAATTCAGAAAATATCAAATTTTATAGATCATTTTCCACTGCGAATTCGCAGTCAATTCGCATTGCCTTAGATGGAAATGCATCTCCAGTTCGGCCATGGATTAACTGTCGGCCATGGGATGCTGTCCTTCCTGCACATGCGCAAACATGCTAATTCAAAATCGAGTAGCGGATGGGTATGTACTTATGGATGAGTTCATCACATCCGCACTGCTTTTCTCTTTCGGATGGACGCGATGTTTGTGCAAATGAGGAGCTACTATGTAATCTTGCGTTTTCGGATGTGTCCTCCCTTTCTTCTTCTTTTGGGACGGTGATACATCCTCCGTGTGAAAAGTCATGTAGCTGAAAGAGTCAAGTAGTTCGCCTAATATTTTGATGGAATCTCCAGCCTTCCAATTGGAAATCCATTAGTTCATCTTCTGTCTCTGGAGCAGCAGAAAACATACTCGCTCTTTCTACACGGCTTCCCTCCCTTCAGGTAGTTAAAGATGGCTCTATCTTTCCTCCTAAACATTAGGAAGAACTTTATGAGGGCAAGAGCGTTCAACGGTGGAAGATGCTGCTGCCTCAATGGAGGCTGGTGGAGTCTCCTTCTTTGGAAGTCTTGAACAGAGGCTGGATGTCCATCTGTCAAAGGAGGGTTGGGTGGTTGTTATCCTCCATTGGATTGAAGGATCTTCGGGTCTCTTCCAGCTCTAGGATTTATTACAGGCTGTTCTCTTCTCCCAGCTAAACATTCCCAACTCCCTGAGCCATTCTTCTGAGGGCTTTTGGTTTGGCCTCCTCTGGATGCCCTCCAGCTTGTCCACATCCCTCTGAATTGTGGCCAGAACTGGACACAAGATTCCAGGTTGGGTCAGTTAGATGTGGCCCTTTAGTTGTTGTTTGACACATTTTGGCTCCAGCTCCCACCAACTTGATTTGCCATTTTATATCAGGGACACCCTTTCAATGCGACCTGAGCACCATGCTTTGGTATCCATGAAGGGAAGACTCCTGGAACCAAACCCCGCGGATACCAAAGGCCCATTGTAGTTGGGGCAAGTTCAGAGAAGGATGAACAAGGAGGTGAGCAAGCATTGTCCCTCTCTTCAAAAAAAAAGGCAAAAAGACTTCTTGACCTCTATTGAAAGCTTGGAATAAGGTGAGCTCTCCGCCTTCTGGGGCAGACCTTCCACCACGGAGCACTCTTACCACTAGGATGACCTTCCTAATGCAAGTCTTGTCTACTGGAGCAACTCTTGGGGAGGCAGATGAATAAAAGGAGGGGAGAAAGAGGAGGCCATGGTCGTGGATGGTGTCGAGAACTCTGTTATTTTGATTCCTCCCATGTAGGGACTCACGGTGGCGAACATAACTGAAAACAGTCCAAGTAAGACAGTACAAAAGCAGTAGAAACAGTTAAACAATTTCAAAAAGTTTAACATTTTAAAATCCTTATACGTGGGCCTTGTTATTGGTGGGGTTTGGTTCCAGGACCCCCCATGGATACAAAATCCGTGGATGCTCGCGTCCATTAATGCAATGGCATAGCAAAATGGCGTCCCTTACATAAAATGGCAAAAGCAAGGCTTGCTATTTGGACTTTATAGTGTTTTAAAAAAATATTTTCAAGCTGGTGGATGCTTGAATCCATGGATAAAAATCCATGGATAAAGAGGGCCAACTGTATAACCTCATAACGCTCCCATGTCAATGGAGAAAGCCTGATTGGGGGGAAAAAAGGAGGGACGGAGCCATCCTGCCTCTTTAAAGGAGGGAGTTTCAAAGCCTGGGAGCAGCCACTGAGAGAGCCCTCTCTCTTGTTCCCACCAAACGCACCTGGAAGAAGGTGGGACAGAGAGGAGGGCTCTCTGGATGATCTCAATACTCTGATGGGATGATAAAGGGAGATATGGTCCTTCAAATAGCCTGGACTCAAGCCAATATACAGCAACCTATGGAGCTGTTGCAACAAGGGACAATAGTCAGCTCCAGTCTGCTGAGTTCTTTGGGCCAAATGAGTTTCTGAGCCTTTGAAAAGGCAGACCCAAGGAGAATGCATTACAGTAATCTAAACAGGATGAGCAAGGCATGTGGCACCGTGTCCAGATCTGACTTCTCAAGGAACAGGCACAGTTGAAGCACAGGTTTTAGCTGTGCGAAAGCCTCCTGGTCACTGCCAATACCTGGGTCTCCAGGCTCAGAGATGAATGAATCCAGGAGTGCCCCCAAATTATGATCCTAAGTTTTCAGGGCAGTGGACCCCATCGAGTACAGGCTGAATCCAAATTGGAGCGTGTCCAAAGGAGGGCCTCAAATGGTGAAGGGCCTGGAAGCCATGCCTTTTCAGGAGAGACTTAGGAGCTGGGTCTGTTTAGCCTGGAAAGAGACGGTTAAGAGGTGATATGATAGCCCTGTTTGAGTATCTGAAGGGATGTCATATTGAGAGGGAGCAAGCTTGGTTTCTGCTGCTCCAGAGAAGGACACAATGGAGCAATGGATGCAAAGTACAGGAAAAGAAATTCCATCTCAACATTAGGAGGAACTCCCTGACAGTAAGAACTATTCGATAGTGGGACACACTTCCTCAGAGATTGTAGTGGAGTCCTCTTCTTAGAGGTCTTCAAGCAGAGGCTGGATGGCCATCTGTCAATGGGATGCTTTGATTGAGAGTTTCTGCACATGGCAGAATAAGGGGGTTAGACTGGATGGCCCTTGGGTCTCTTCCAACTCTAGGATTCTATGACTCTAGAGTCTTTTAGGCCAGCGTCGGATTTCAGGGCTCTTTGGAAGCCAGAGGAGGAGGAGGAGGAGGCAAGGGGCTGGCAGGTGTGCCCTTGCACATGTTCCCTTCATCTTGGCTCGTGTGTGTGGCCCAGGCGGCAGAAGAAGGCCCCGGGCCAGGACGCTGGCCCAAAAGACAGAGGAGGATGCAAAAGGGAGTGTTTGTGCCTGGGATGGGTCCAGGCGAAAGAAGAGAGCTTGCAGATAGAGAGAAGGGGGGGAGACATGCCCGGACACAGCGTGCTGTTATGCTTGGACAGGAGGATGGTTGTGGAATGTGTGGTGTGTGTGTGTATTTGTGTACATGATGGTGTTCGTCCATTTGGGTGTGGAGCTGGGCTACCCTGTCCCAAAGGCAGCGTGGAAACAAATCAGGGACAGAGAAAGAGAGAGAGCTAAAAAGGAACAGGGTGGGTGGGGGAAGATGGGTTCTCTAGGAAGAAGCAGCCCGCCGGGGGAAGCAGAAGCCAGGGCCAAGCATGGCAGGTCCAGAGCCAAACGCAAGGTACCCCTCTCCTCTCCTATCTTCCTCTTCTTCAAACCACTGGCAACATGGCCTCTTTGAAAGACAGACATAGGTGCGTTGGTCTGGGGGGGTCTGGGTTTGGTAGGAAATGTCCCTTCTCATAGCTGCTCCCAGGAGTCTGTGGGACTCTCTGCCACAGGAGCTCAGCTGGGCCCCTCTCCGCTTTCCCTCCAAAGCTGGCAAAGACCCCTTCATTCCGATAGGCTTTGGACCGGATGGTTGCCTCTGGAAGACTTCTGCAACTGTGGGGTTCTTAATTCTCATGAATACATCTTAAAAGCTTTAAAGTGGCACTGTTTTTAATAGGAAGTTTAGGAAATAGTTTTTCTTTCTCTCTTATTGTTATAATATAGGCTGGGTTTCCCAATTGCAATATTCCCCAACCAAAATCTTTCCAGGTGGCTGAGATTGTGACAGCTTGCTTTCTGATGGTTCGCACACACAAACGTTGCTTCATGTGCAAATTGCCACTAGTCGTGTGTGTTTGGTTTGGTGTCACAGACTTGTTTCATGCACAAAAATATTGTATAAAATTACCTTCGGCTATGTGTCTAAGGTGAATAAATGGCATGTTCAGACTTGGACCCCTCACCAGATTTCTTCTATATATCTGCAATATTCAAAATCGGAGGAAAATCCCAAATACTTCCGGTCCCAGCATTGCAGATAAGGAAGCATCAACCTCTGGTTTGTTTTGTTTTATTCTGCCATGACACTTTAGGGAATGGTGGGTTATTTGAGAGCTATCTGGATGCAGGGAGAGAGAGAGAGAGAGAGAGAGAAGAAAGATGGACAGACGGACAATGGCAGATGACAAATATGATGGATGGATAATGGATGGGAGTAGATAGATAGATCGATAGATAGATAGATAGATAGATAGATGATAGATAGATGAACTGAAGAATGGATAGATGGGTGGATGGTAGATAGATAGATGAGGATGATGATAAAAATGGGTGGATGGGTGGGTGGACGGACGACGGACAGCAGACAAGACAGACAGAGATGGACTCTGATAGAAAGACAGATAGACCAACTGACAGAGATACAGAGATAGGTCTCAGTGAATGCAAATCATGACCCGGGATCTTTTTCATGCTACTGGGTCGGAGCAGGAGGTAGAGGAGGGTCTGTGATCAGGGAGGAGTGCCGTGGGGTCCCTTCCCACCTGGAGGTCTGAGCACCAGCCAGGAGCGCAGCCTTTCTTGGGACCCTGGTGCGAAGTGGCAGCTGCAGACCTCTCTGGGTTTTCTGTGCTGGAACCTGATTTGCTGGCAGCTGGTGGGTGGGATTTGTGACACTTCATGTCTTGCCTGTTTGAAGGTGGGCGTGAGTTCAGTTTTCCTCGCCCACCTCCTCCCTCCCCTTATGGCAGAAGGGCACCAGGAGGGGCCCAGGTGGGGACCCCTGGCACAGCCCAAGCTTCCTCCCTCATTGGGCCCAGGCGGAGAGAAGCTTGTGTCCCTGGCACCTGATCCGTCTCCTGCTCCCTATAGCCTCTGCTGGGCTCCTCCTTTGCCCCTACCTTGGCCTCTTTTTGGTTCTGCAGCCCGGGATGAATGAGAATAGCAAGTGACAGGGCAGCGTTCCTACCAGCAGAATAGCTCATTTCCCCTCTTACATACAGTCGAGAAAAGGAGAAGGAGGAGTCTGTTGCACAACATTTCTTCCCTCTCCTTTCCACCTCTTTCTTTCTTTAATGAGACCATTTTCTTCCCTCCTCCCCTCTCTCCCCCTCCTCAAATCTTCTTGTAAGCTGTTTGATTCCCTTCTCTTGCAATGCTTGCTAAGCAAGAGGATAATGGTTGCAGCCATGAGGGGGGCTTGCACGCCAGTGGTAGCTTGTGCCAACCCACACATCCCCCTTCCAACTCTCCCTTCTTGGCTGCACACTCTTTGCTATCAGTCCAGCTGTTGGCAAGAGGCTGCTTTCCTTCCTCCCAAATACTCTCTTCTGGGATGGGATGCAACTGGGCCCAAAGGAGCCTTCCTTGCAGTCTGGAGGAGAAAGCACAGTTCTTTCACGGGAATGGAGTGGAGGGGACCTTCCAGCTCTATGATCTATCGTTCTATGTATCATTATACCATAGCAATAACAATAGCAAATCAGCTTTTAATACTCTTCGTCCGCACTGAACAGTCTCTAAGTGTTTTACACTGAAGGTAATTGCATCTTCATGCCTCCTCTTTTGTCTGCTAGCTATCTATCTATCTATCTATCCATCCTCCATCCCCTGTATCCCCTTCCTAAAGACCCAAGAGGAGAAGGCACACACACCACCAACAACATTCTAACTACCATGAATTCAATGTCAAATAATGTGAAGCATATAAATTGTTAATGGTAAGTGAAAAACAAGTACAGAAATATATAGACCCTTAGCAAAGCAAGTGACCATATATGCCTCTCGGATTGGGATTGTCATGGTGCCCAACTGATAGAGCCTGAGTGGTCCAGATCTGTGCTCATTTCAGATCATTCCAGCCTAGATATGGGGATCAACCGCCTTGCCTTCCCGTTTGGGCCCATGGATGGCTGTGGGATCTCCACCAGGCTTTTAGCAGAGACGGAGCTAGCTCTCCCGGCTTTCTTCATCACCTTATGTCCGACAGCGCAAGACCAGAGTTCATTTCCTGCGGCGACTGACGCTCATAATCTTCGCCAAGCCACAGATAAATACAGCTGTGATGGGTCAGTAGTTTTATGGGGTCTCTTTAGGTCCATAATTATAGGCCTTACTGGGGGAATAAAGCAAGGAGAAATAGGTTTTTCTCTTGCTCCTCAAGCACCTCAGCCACCTGGGTCAGGTTCACATAATCTAGAAGGGAGCAGTCCAACCCCCTTCTTCTGCCATGCAGGAACTCACAATCAGGACCCTTGGACAGTTGGCCATCCGCCTCTGCTTAAAAAAAAAAATGAGAGACTCTAACCACTGCCAACAGTTACATCAAAGGTTCCCTTAATGTGAGATGGAATTTTTTTTTGGAGTTGCATCCATTCCTCTGGGTCCTGTCTCTGGAGCAGCAGAAACAAGTTTGCTCCTCCTCATATGACATCCCTTCAAATATTTAAACTGGGCTACCGTGTCCCTTAAAAACCTTCTTTCTCCAGTAACATCCCCATTTCCAAGTTCCATAGGGTTCATGGTTTCAGGCCCTCACCATTTTATACCCTCCTTGGACACTGCTCCAGTTTCTCAATGTCCTTTTTGAATTGTGGGGCCCAAACTGACACGTTCAGGTGAGGCCTGACCAAAGCAGAATAGGTGGCACTATTACTTCCCTTGCTCCATTATACTATACTTTATTGATAGACCTAAATAGCTGGCTTTTAGGCTGCTGCATCACATGTGACTCATGGCCTTGCCCAAAGCCATTGAAATGCTGTTGGTTCTCCCCTATTTTCTTTCTTTAGAATATTTATTTTCCCACATCATGTGTTCTTGGGAAGCATCCATAAAACAATGTGAAGCTTGAACATGAGCCACAAGGCTGTGAGTTTGTCCTAGTCGGCTCAGATGACTAGCCATCCATCCTTTCGTAGGTCAGTAAAAGAGTCCCGCTTGTTGGGCCAATGACTCCAGATTGTAAACTCTTAGAGGTGCGGTTCCTATGAAGCAGTAAGCAGCATTCTGTTGCTATTCCTACGGTGACCCTTGTTATCCGCTGGGTTTGGTCCAAGATCCCCCGGGAAACAAAATCCGTGGATGCTCATTCCCATTAAATAAATGAATAGCAAAGGGTGTCCCTTATAAAAATGAAAATCCAAGGTTGATATTGAAATGTATACTTTTTCCTGAACGTTTTCAACCGTGGATGCTTGATCCGTGGATAAAAAATCCGTGTATAGAAGGCTGACTTAATAATGAACTGAAATTGGCTGGTCACATATAACATTGAGTGACTAAAGAGTATGCTGTAGCCATGTGCACTACCTTTGGCAAAAAGTAAGTTGGGCCACCATGTTTCATAAAGCTGTTTTTACTTGGAAAAAAGGAAACCGTGTTGGTGTCCATTCGACTCCAAATGGAGGTGTTCCACATTGTACATATTGGCCAGATCCTCCCACACCGACATACATGGATGCCTTAGCAGAGACACTAAAGAAGGCCAGTCGGTGATGCAAATGCTATCAGGACACTGAAGAATGTCCAGTGCCCTGGTCTTTTTGGGGTCCAGGAACTTGCAATCCTCTCCACCTCACCACATTCAAAAACTTGGTTCTTTTGTGAAGTCAAAGGCTTTCAGGCGACATCCATAGTTTTTTGGTTTTTGGGGAGCTAGTGTTGTGGAAGGTTTATTCTGACATTGCAGCACTGTGGCTGCATCTTCCGAAAATTGGCATGAAGAGATGGGGTCTATATACGTTGCTGAAAGTGATTTATATGTTAATTTGTGGTTGTTCTGTTATTAATGGCAAGGCCAGGGGTCTATTGAATAATGACCATGTGTTGAAGACGAATTAGGGGAATTATTAGCTCAAATTTACGAGAGGCGTGTCCTAACAACGCACACAGGGATCGTGCCCCTATGTGTATACCAGAGGCATCAGTCCAACCCCAGAAACGAGACTCCCGCCATGAGTTGCATAAAACTATGACATTATTAAAGCCACGCAACAAAAGGATCACACCCCCACAACACATCAATGCAAGCAAGGAGGGGAAGAGTTTGGGGTAAAGAGAAAGGTAGAGGCACGTGGAATAATTACCTAGGAGTCTTCCAGCGACGGTGTGGGGCGTGGAGGGAGACGCTCCACGGGAACGGGGAAAGCACGGCGACTTGGGGGCGGGAGCAAGTTCAGCGGGCAAGCGAACAAAGGCCGAGGAGCGTGGCTTTGGTGCCCGTGTTCAGCGGGGCGCAGTGCCCAAGATCTCCGGAGCAGTTGCCCCCGTTGGGTTTGGAATGTACCACAAGCACCAAAGAAAGTGGAATCTAGGGTTTTACCCCCCCCCCCCCTGTTTACTTATACTGCGAAACCTATCCTCCAGGCTATAGCTACCTGCGGAAACAAAGGCTTGATGGCTATCTATTGACTAAGTCTAGAAGTTAACAGGGGAGACACAAAGGGGCCGGCCACTTCTTTGGAAAGACCACTATGTAGATGGCGGGTCAAACTTCCTTTGTCCTCATTTAGGTTGCCCTGCGACATGGCAACTCCCAGAACTGGTTTTAAAAGCTTTAAGCTACCCTTTGGCTATAGCCATGCTTGCAAGCTGCCTGGCGACGTGGTCGGCTCGCTTTTGGGGGTAATGGCTGCGTGCGATGGGGTCAGTCAGGTGTCATGGGGTTTTTGATCGCTTTGGCACGCCAAAATTTATATAAATCCAAACTGGTAACGCTGTCTGCTGGGAAACCCCCGATCCTGGGAAGGTTTTCATTTCCATTTGAATGTGCCTGGGGCTGAGTTTTGGTGTGTTTCGAGATGGTACACAACTTTTGTTCACTGTTAAGGGTTTCTTCTTTCCGGTTGAAATGAATCCAGATTGTTTGTGGATCGTCCATGGCGTCCCGGTGCAGCCTGACCTGGGAGTGGGGTGGCATGGTCCAGAATCGCAGTGTTGTCAACGTTTTTTTTTTCTCCTTTGGTTTTTGCATTGCCCCTAAATATTATTAAACACAATGCTGTATGTGTTGAGGAATATTTGATATCCCTTTAAAAGAAAAACAACATTGCTCCTTAATATTGATTTTTCTCCTTGGATAATAATACAGGTATCAAGAAATCCTATGAAAATAATGGCTGGTAGTCAGTACTGAAGTTACGGATTCGTAACCAAGAGTTATACATATGTAATTGTTCTCTATTCACTAATCTTCTATGATCACAGTCCACCTTAAGAGCTATCTGCTCCCCGATCAAGAGAGGTCTGTTCAGCTGGTAACCGGGGTTCAAGGAGGATGATGTTCCCACCCTCCTCCTGCAGCAAGTGAGGCAGTGACCATCAGAAGCAGAATCCTTGTTGCATGTCCTTGGCCCCATTCCCACTGGGCATATAAAGCAACGTATATCGCTGCGAGTCTGGATCGGATCAAGTTTCCGAGTCGTATTCGAATCAGATCCATCGTTCCCATTACAAAAGGGAGCAAATGCACTCACTCGGTTTGTCTTGACCCGTGTTCTCGTTCCCATTGATATTTCTCCGTTGTATTTTGACGCGGATCTGACATGGCAGCTGCAAAAAAAAACCCCTCTGGAAAAGTGGTGTCAGGATAACCCGGGTTATCCAACGCTGATTTGGGTTTTAGCTAGAGAAATCGATCAAAGTAGGATTGAACGCAGATTCAAATGGGGACGGTTTTCCTTAAACAAGGATCGAACACGAGTTCAAATGGGAATGATGCCCCTATAATCCGATTCTTGATTTGATTTATAACCCTGTGGGTATGGGGCCCAAGAGTACAATCCCAGGATAACATGGGATTGAGTTACAGCAGCACTTAAAGTAGTATCAAGTTGCATTCTTTCTACAGTGTTGATGCACTCCTTGAAGACGCATAACAGCAAAGGTAATAAGCTATGCAACCACATTGGAGAAATAACCCAGTTTGGCTGCACTTTATGTGCCCTGGCTCAAGGCTATGGAATGCTCCGCTCTGGACCCCACAACATACTCCAGCTCCCAGAATTCCATAGCCTTGAGCCAGACAAGTTAAAGTGGCACCAAACCGGGTTATTTCTCCAATGTGGATGCTGCCAAGGTTCTAGTTCTACACCTGTTTGTTCTGTGTTTTTCTTCCTCTCCCACAAACTCCTTTCCAGTCCCATGCAACTTCAGCTACTTTCCAGGCTGCTTGCAGTAGCAGTGATAAGGTGCATATATTTTAGCTGAGAGAGCGGTGACCCCACTTTGGGGAAAGATTCCCCGGCGGATGCCAAACAGCTCCGGTGGCCTTGCTCCTTTCAGTTTTGCCGATTAGTCCTGAAATGCCAACCTTCCTGCTCACTTCTGCTTGGCAGAGTTCTTTGGGTGCAGTTACGAAACGGTGATTCACTGCCCAGCTAAATTTAGGAAGGAGAAGTGAAGCAAGATCTGCTTGAAGCTGCGGAGCTGGTGGCAAGGGCCAGAGACAAAGAGAAGCCATCTCTGGAAGCATCTCCTTGGACCCACCTTCCAACAGTCCTGATTTGGGGGGGAACTCCTCTGTCATCCCACTTTTTAAGGTGTTTGTCAAATGTCCCGGTTTCCCCCCTCCTCCTTCCCCTTTTACCCTCACTTTACTTCAGTTGCTGCAAACTAATTCAGTGCAATGGGGAGAGAAGAGGAAGTGGTGCAGTCTCACCTTCCCCAGTGGATTTAGGCAAAGGCAAACCGCTGCAAGCCTCTCCTGGCTTGTATGGTCTCCCGCATTAATAACTTTTGCCATCTTGACCACGCTGTGATGTCGCTTGACCACACATGTCCACCTTTTCATTTGTGAAATGTTGGAGGGTACGGGTCGAGGGTTGCTAGCACTACCAGCCAAGGATCATTTTGCCCCAGTTCTGACCTTGCGTTTTCCCACCTTTGACTGATATTATTTTAATTTAATTTTTATTGAAATTTATTATATAGATTAAATAAAACAAGAACACACACACACATCATATATATATATATATATATATATATATATATATATATATATATTTCTACTGTTGGGGTGCTTTGACTGAGAGTTCCTGCATGGCAGAATGGGGTTGGACTGGATGGCCCTAGTGGTTTCTTCCAACTCTATGATTCTATGAGTCTAACAGCAAGTAGAAAAGTTTTATCTGTATTATTTGACTTCTCATCAGTTTTGTTTGGATGTAGAGTAAATGAAAGTAATATTAACAATGTAGAGTTGCTTTGTGACTTTCGTATATCCAAATCTTATTGATATCTTTGAGCAGTCTCAGAGCTTTGGTATACAGTTGTTGTGTGTTGTGACTGTCTTTTTATTTTGCAGAGATTTGTTATGATTTCCCCCTGTCATATTCGTTATTCTGTCCAATTCTATATAATCTTGTGCTTTTAATAACCATTCATCTATTGTGGGTAGTTCTTTTCATAGAATCATAGAGTTGGAAGAGACCGCAAGGGCCCTGACCCAGTCCAACCCCCTTCTTCTGCCATGCAGGAAATCCAAATCAAAGCATCCCCATTGACAGATGGCCATCCAGCCTCTGTTTGAAGGCCTCCAAGGAAGGAGACTCCACTACACTCCCAGGGAGTTTGTTCCATTTCTGTGCTATGAGAATCCTGGCTGATGTAATCATACATTATATAGTTTTCCAATGTTTTCTTGCTTCTACATCTAATATTTTGTTTGTCACATTTAGTAGGTATATTTCAGAAAGCGTTTTGAACTTCATATCTAACATCTTGTGGATTTCCTTGTGTATATCTTCCCAATGTTTTTAATGTTAGGACATAGCCACCACATCTGATACCCACATTTCCAGCATTTAACTTCTTTATTTTTGTATATTTTTGCAATTTTGGTAGGTGTCAAGTGCCGTCTTCAAATAATTTTCTCTGATGTTCTGGCATCTAGAAAACCTTTGACGGATATTTTTAGCGCCAGGGAAGTACCAGCCGGCCGGCTCAGGCCTTGCAGACATTGGGGCTTCCTTGACCAGGTCTATCCAACTTGAGTGCAGTCTTCCTCTTTTTCCTTCTGTCTTTCCAAGCATTATTCTCTTTTCTAGAGAGCCATGTCTAGCAATAGCATTAGCAACAGCGTTTACATTTCTATACTCTTAGTAGTGAACTCATCACTCTCTAAGTGGTTTACAGCATGCAAGTTGGGGACTCATTTTACCGACTTACAAAAGGATGCCAGGCTGAGTCAACCTGGGAGCCCTGGGATCGAATTCACAACCAGGGCTCCTTGTCTATTCATGATCTGCCCAAAGTTCAGTCATCTTGGCTCCTAGGGAGAGTTCTGGCTCGATTTATTCTTTTATTCTGTCCACAGAGTATAGGCAGGACTCTCCTCCGGCACCACATTCATTCCTAGGGATAGGATTTCATTCCTATCTTCTTTCTTCACTGTCCAGATTCCTCAGCCGTACACAGAAATGGGGAATATGACGACACAGAGCATCCTAACTTTAGTATTCAATATGTTGGCCATCTGACAAAGCACAATGACATCCAAAATCCATAGAAGAGTGATACTTTTATTGAGCTCCGCTCTGGGCCCACAACAAACTCCAACTCCCAGAATTCCATAGCCTTGAGCCAGGGCAGTTAAAGCAGTGCCAAACTGCATTATTTCTCCAGTGTGGATGCAGCTTGAGACAGCCCTGTTTTAAAAGCGGGTGTTTTGGTGCTTAGGGGACTGCTGTGATTCCCTGCAAGACTCAGGGAAGGGATGCCTGGGAACTCACTCAGACAGTGGTAATGCCTGCCAAAAGGCGAGGAAGGCTGGGCTGTGAGTGTGCGGAGAGGGCTGTTGGGTGATGCTTCTTTCTTTCTTTTCCCCTTGGCTTTTCCCTCCAGTTCCGGTACAAGAGGCGCGTCTACACCCAGAGCCTGCTGGATGACAAGCAGTTTGCCAAGTTGCACACCAAGGTAAGAGAGGCCGCCCCCAAAAGCTCTTTGCAAGAAAACACAGGAGTTGGGGGGCAGCTTTACCAGGTCAGGACTGTCCCAAGTGCAAAGATTTCAAGGCTTAAATGTGGGACCTTGGGACAAGCCCTTGCAATATCACAGGGGGACGATGGGGTTGCCAAAATGAAAACTGGATAGGGCCCCTATGCCTTCAATGGTTGCATTTGTTGTTTGTCTTCAAGTAGTTTCTGATTTATGGTGACTCTCGGCCTCAGAGGAAGGCAATGGCAAACCTTCCCTGAGCAATTCTTGCCCAGAAAACCTTATGATAGGGTTGCCATAAGTCAGAAATGATTTGAAGGCACATAAACAAAAACAAAAGGTGGGTGCATCAAGGGAATTTTCTTGGCAAGGTTTGATCACTGTGGCCTTCCTCTGATGCTGAGAGAGTAGACTTGTCCAAAGTCACCCAGCATGTTTCCATGGCCAAGTGGGCATTCGCACCCTGGTCTCTTGGAGTTTTAGTCGAATACTCAGATTATTACCCCTGCTATAGAAGGGGGGATTTGAGCAGGTGTCACACAATCGGATAACAGCCGGCATCGGCTGAATTCCCCTCATCTACCTAACCATTAAAGGTACAGGAGCTAGCTCCAGTTTTCACTCTGGCAACCCTAAAGTCTTGGCCATCATGGTATTACAAGGGACACTCTCTTAACCACAGCGATAGCTTAAGCATCAACCACAATTGCACAAAGTATATCACTCAAATTAAAAAGACCAAGTTCAACAAAATGAGGAAAGTATATATACATTGGGCCCTTGGTATCCAATGGAGTTTGGTTCCAGGATCCCCTGTAGATGCCACTATCTGTGGATGCTCAAATCCCATTAAATACAACCGTGTAGTAAAATGGCATTCCTGCTATAAAATGGCAAAATCAAGGTTTGTTTTGGAATTTATATTTGTTTGGAATATTTTCTTGCCAAGAATGCTTGAATCCGTGGATAAAGAATCTGTGGATACGGAGGACTGACTGTATATACATGCCCTTTTCAAAGTGGTAGCTTCTTACACTTTTCAAAGCAGCAGCATCCTTGCCCTGAAATGGCTCCTCCTGAGCACCAAAGAAGAGGGACCAGGCTCTGTGATCTGGGCATCCTGGTTCTTGTGGGTGTTCCCAAGCGCAAGCCCCCCAAAGGTCTTCCTTGCAAACCTATTCTGGCCCCAAAGGTGTTCCCAAAGGTCGCCCCACGGAGCAGGAGCTGCAGCAGAGCAACCTGGAGGCAACCCAGGTGTGTCTCTTCCTCACCTGGGACTCACCTGCTCTCTGGGGCGAAACTGAGCAAAGGGCGAGGATGATCCTTTCAGGACAGAATTTGAATAGGCTGCAGCACTGTCATTAATTGCCCTGTTTTAATTGCATTCCTTAAATTGTATTTTTAATTGCATTTTTCATTTAATTGTGCTCTTAATGGTATTTTAAGCTGCTTTTTATAAGGTAAATTGTATGCTTTAAATTGTTTTTTAAAGTTACTTATAGCTTGATTTTACTTGAATGTTCACCTTTTTTGTATCTTTGTCCTGTTTATTTTGTCCTGGTTTTGTGAAGGCAAGGCTCAGAGGTCATAGTAATGGCTTGCAACTTGTTGTTACTCCCAACTGGAGGAGACCTGTTGACTCAATTGGTTTTACCTGTGTATTAACTCACCATAGATTCAATGGGGTTGCTCCTGGTAGGATTCAGACCAAGGAATTTATCATCTGAGGCTAGAAAAGAGGAATTATAGCAGGACAATTATGCCTGGTACTTATTGCATGATGTTGTATCCATCGTGCATCTTTTCACTGATGTGCAAAGCCCATTAATAGGCTGCCAATCTCCTTGCTATTGGTCCCTTCCTCTGCAGTTCTGCTTCCCAGGAAGCCACATGGAGAGAGTGGCTGTGATTCTGCTCCTCTGCCCTTCTCCCTCCTGCGCCTTGCAGTGATGCCAGCTGCCAACATCTTCCTGAAGCCAGCTGCTGTGCTCATATTCACTCAGCAGCTGGCTTTGGGAGACAGTTGGCAGCCATGATTGCTTGCGCAGGGCTGCTGTGTGAATGCATTCTTCCCTGCTCACTTTTATTTTAAATATGTTTTAAATGTATTTTAAATCAGTTTCAACTATCTGATTTTAATAGTTTGTTGTTGTTGTGTGCCTTCAAGTCATTTCCAACTTATGGCGACCCTAGGGTTAAGATTTCTTCAGAAGGGTTTGCCATTGCCTGCCTCTGGGGTTAAGAGAGTGTGACTTCCCAAATCGATTAGTAATACGGGCCAAAACTAACAAAACTTACAGGGAAAAAAGTAAGGTACTGCAATTAGGCAGAAAAATGCAATGCCTTGATATAGGATGGGAGACACCTGGCTTAAGGAGACTTTCATGTGTGAAAGGGATCTGGGAGTCCAAGTAGACCACAAGTTGAACATGAGTCAACAGTGTGATGCGGCAGCTGAAAAGGCCAATGCAGTTTTAGGCTGCATCAATAGAAGCATAGTACCATTCTATTCTGCTCTGGTCAGGCCTCACCTGGAATATTGTGTCCAGTACTGGGCAAAACAATTCCAAAAGGATGTTGAGTAACTGGAGCCATGTGTGCAAAGGAGGGAGACTAAAATGGTGAAGGGTTTGGAAAACATGAAGCCCTATGAGGAACACCTTAGGGAGCTGGGAATGTTTAGAGGAGACGGTTAAAAGGTGATATGACAGCCCTCTTTAAGTATTGGAAGGGATGTCACATTGAGGAGGGAGTAAGCTTGTTTTCTGCTGCTCCAGAGACCAGAACATGGAACAGTGGATTCAAACAAGAGGAAAAGAGATTCCAGCTCAACATTAGGAAGACCTTCCTGAGAATAAGGGCTGTTTGACAGTGGAAGACACTCCTTCCTCGGAGATTTTGGTGGAGACTGGATGGCCATCTGCCAATGGGGATGCTTTGATTGAGAGTTCCTGCATGGCAGAATGGGCTTGGACTGGATCAGGGCCCTTGGGGTCTCTTCCAACTCTAGGATTCTATGATTCCATGGCAAAGCAGGGATCCTAACCTTACTCGCCAGAGTCATAGTCCAACGCTCAAACTGTTTGCAAAACTCACAAGGGCCACCTCTGTGTGTGTGTATTTTACTGGAATGTAGCATATTGGTTTCAGTGTTGCACTGTGACTCTGGAGACTAGGGTTCGATTCCCTACTCAGCCATGAAAACTCACTGGCTGACCTTAAGCAAGTCACACATTCTCACCCCCAGAAGAATCCCTGAGAGGGTTGCTATAAGTTGGAAACAAAGCCACCTTGGTCCTTTTGATGAGAGAAATGGGGGACATAAATTGATAAAGAAAGAAGGGAGGGAGGGAGAGGCAGCTCTCTGTAAATGTGAAGCAGGCAGGAAGGCACCTGAGGATGGCTGGCTTCACTTGAGAGCGGACTGACAGTTTAAAATACTCCAAGACTGAGTTTAAGAATTCAGTGAACGTTTGTGTGTATGTGAGTGTGTGCGTAGGGAGGCAAATTTTAAATGCTCTGGAGGAAATTCAGAACCAATTTTAAGAACGCTTTCTGCCAGCATGGCCGATGTGCCATAATTGTGTAGAGAGGACAAGCTCCCTTCTGTGAAGGTGGAATTTTAGCATGGACAAGAATGGCCGAAATGACGGGGAAATCGATGTTCTCCAAAAAGATTCCCCGGCGGAGCTGCCAGCATCCTTCAGCGGCAGCACAAGGCGGTTTCAGGACAGTGACCCGTCCCTGGATATGCTGAATATAGCAGACCTTGAGATGGCAAAGGAACCGATTAAAGGCAGGATTTTTCACAGAGGCTTTTCTTTGGGGTTTGAAACCTTGGCTCACAATGGTGCGGCATTGTTGAAAGCCAGCCTCATCCCGCCGGAGCTCTTTCCAAGGGCTTGTGATCCATTCTGTAAGGAAGCCTTTATGAGATTACACTTTCTGATAAAGGTGCCCCGCTGTGCCCCTCCAAACAGCACCAACGCTCAAGCGGGCAAAATATTATTCTGCAGAGCACCTGTGATGTTCCTTGGACCGCTGGAAAAACGTATTGCATTTCTTGTCGGGGCCTTTTGCTTGTCTCCAAGGGTCCATGGATGATCATAGAATGATACACTTGGAAGAGACCCCAAGGGCTATCCAGCCTGACTCCATTTTGCCATGCAGGAACCCACCGTCAAAGGACCCTGACAGATGAATCTGTTTAAAAGAGCACAAAGTTGGAAACTATAGCAACTTTTAAGAATAGTTTTCCCCAAAAACAAATGGCTCTATTAGAAATCCCAACAAAATGTGGTATACAATATGGATTGGGAGGTTTTACATTGGAGAAAACTGATAAAACTTTAATTGTTGCTACTACTGACCCGCAGATTCAAATAGGAATAGCTAAATTCAGAAAAATATCAAATTTATAGATCATTTTCCACTGCGAATTTGCAGTCAATTCGCATTTGCCTTAGTATGAAATGCATCTCCAGTTCGGCCATGGGATTACAGTCGGCCATGGGATGCTGTCCTTCCTGCGCATGCGCAAACATGCTAATTCAAAATCGAGTAGCGGATGGGTATGTACTTATGTGATGAGTTCATTCACATCCGCACTGCTTTCTCTTTCGGATGGACGCTGTGTTTGTGCAAATGAGGAGCTACTATGTAATTTCTTGCGTTTTCGGATTGTCCTCCCTTTCTTCTTCTTTTGGGACGGTGATACATCCCTCTGTGTGAAAAAGTCAAGTAGCTGAAAGAGTCAAGTAGTTCTGCCTAATATTTTGATGGAATCTCCAGCCTTCCAATTGGAATCCATTAGTTCATATTCTGTCTCTGGAGCAGCAGAAAACATACTCGCTTCTTTTCTACACGGCTTCCCTTCAGGTAGTTAAAGATGGCTCTATCTTTCCTCCTAAACATTAGGAAGAACTTTATGAGGGCAAGAGCTGTTCAATGGTGGAAGATGCTGCTGCCTCAATGGAGGCTGGTGGAGTCTCCTTCTTTGGAAGTCTTTGAACAGAGGCTGGATGTCCATCTGTCACAAGGAGGGTTTGGATGGTGTTATCCTCCATTGGATTGAATGGATCTTCGGGTCTCTTCCAGCTCTAGGATTTTATCAGGCTGTTCTCTTCTCCCAGCTAAACATTCCCAACTCCCTGAGCCATTCTTCTGAGGGCTTTTGGTTTGGCCTCCTCTGGATGCCCTCCAGCTTGTCCACATCCCTCTTGAATTGTAGTGCCCAGAACTGGACACAAGATTCCAGGTTGGGTCAGTTAGATGTGGCCCTTTAGTTGTTGTTTGACACATTTTGGCTCCAGCTCCCACCAAACCTTGATTTTGCCATTTTATATCAGGGACACCCTTTCAATGCGACCTGAGCACCCATGGATTTTGGTATCCATGAAGGGAAGACTCCTGGAACCAAACCCCAGCGGATACCAAAGGCCCATTGTAGTTGGGGCAAGTTCAGAGAAGGATGAACAAGGAGGTGAGCAAGCATTGTCCCTCTCTTCAAAAAAAAGGCAAAAAGACTTCTTGACCTCTATTGAAAAGCTTGGAATGAAGGTGAGCTCTCCACCTTCTGGGGCAGACCTTCCACCACGGAGCAGCTCTTACCACTAGGATGACCTTCCTAATGTTAAGTCTTGTCTACTGGAGCAACTCTTGGGGAGGCAGATGAATAAAAGGAGGGGAGAAAGAGGAGGCCATGGTCGTGGATGGTGTCGAGAACTCTGTTATTTTGATTCCTCCAAGTGTAGGATTCACGGTGGCGAACATAACTGAAAACAGTCCAAGTTAAGACAGTACAAAGCAGTAGAAAACAGTTAAACAATTTCAAAAAGTTTAACATTTTAAAAATCCTTATACAGTGGGCCCTTGTTATCGGTTGGGGTTTGGTTCCAGGACCTCCCATGGATAACAAAATCCGTGGATGCTCACGTCCCATTAAATGCAATGGCATAGCAAAATGGCGTCCCTTACATAAAATGGCAAAAGCAAGACTTGCTATTTGGAATTTATAGTGTTTTAAAAAAATATTTTCAAGCTGTGGATGCTTGAATCCATGGATAAAAAATCCATGGATAAAGAGGGCCAACTGTATAACCTCATACAGCTCCCATGTCAATGTGAGAAAGCCTGATTGGGGGAAAAAAAGGAGGGATGGAGCCATCCTGGCCTCTTTAAGGAGGGAGTTTCAAAGCCTGGGAGCAGCCACTGAGGAGAAGGCCCTCTCTCTTGTTCCCACCAAACGCACCTGGGAAGAAGGTGGGACAGAGAGGAGGGCCTCTCTGGATGATCTCAATACTCTGATGGGATGATAAAGGGAGATATGGTCCTTCAAATAGCCTGGACTCAAGCCATATACAGCAACCTATGGAGCTGTTGCAACAAGGGACAATAGTCAGCTCCAGCCTGGCTGCAGTTCTTTGGGCCAAATGAAGTTTCTGAGCACTTTGAAAAGGCAGACCCAAGGAGAATGCATTACAGTAATCTAAACAGGATGTAAGCAAGGCATGTGGCACCGTGTCCAGATCTGACTTCTCAAGGAAAAGGCACAGTTGAAGCACAGGATTTAGCTGTGCGAAAGCACTCCTGGTCACTGCCAATACCTGGGTCTCCAGGCTCAGAGATGAATGAATCCAGGAGTGCCCCCAAATTATGATCCTAAGTTTTCAGGGGCAGTGTGACCCCATCGAGTACAGGCTAAATCCAAACTGGACCGTGTCCAAAGGAGGGCCATCAAAATGGTGAAGGGCCTGGAAACCATGCCTTTTCAGGAGAAACTTAGGGAGCTGGGTCTGTTTAGCCTGGAAAAGAGACGGTTAAGAGGTGATATGATAGCCCTGTTTGAGTATCTGAAGGGATGTCATATTGAGGAGGGAGCAAGCTTGGTTTCTGCTGCTCCAGAGAAAAGGACACAATGGAGCAATGGATGCAAAGTACAGGAAAAGAAATTCCATCTCAACATTAGGAGGAACTCCCTGACAGTAAGAACTATTCGATAGTGGGACACACTTCCTCAGAGATTGTAGTGGAGTCTCCTTCTTTAGAGGTAGGTCTTCAAGCAGAGGCTGGATGGCCATCTGTCAATGGGGATGCTTTGATTGAGAGTTTCTACATGGCAGAATAAGGGGGTTAGACTGGATGGCCCTTGGGTCTCTTCCAACTCTAGGATTCTATGACCTCTAGAGTCTTTTAGGCCAGGCGTCTGATTTCAGGGCTCTTTGGAAGCCAAGAGGAGGAGGAGGAGGAGGTGATGGGGCTGGCAGGTGTGCCCTTGCACATGTTCCCTTCATTCCTGGACTTGTGTGTGGCCCAGGCGGCAGAAGAGGGCCCCTGGCCAGGACAGCTGGCCCGAAAGAGCCAAGAGGAGGATGCAAAAGGGAGTGTTTGTGCCTGGGATGGGGGTCCAGGCTGAAAGAAGAGAGCTTGCAGATAGAGAGAAGGGGGGGAGACATGTCCCTTGGACACAGCCTGCTGCTGTTATGCTTGGACAGGAGGATGGTTGTGGAATGTGTGTGTGTGTGTGTGTATTTGTGTACATGATGGTGTTTCTGTCCATTTGGGTGTGGAGCTGGGCTACTCCCTGTCCCAAAGGCAGCGTGGAAACAAATCAGGGACAGAGAAAGAGAGAGAGCTAAAAAGGAACAGGGTGGGGAGGAAGATGGGGGCTTCTCTAGGAAGAAAGCAGCCGCCCCGGGGAGAGCGGAAGCCAGGGCCAAGGCATGGCAGGTCCAGAGCCAAACGCAAGGTACCCCTCTCCTCTCCTATTTTCCTCTTTTCTTCAAAACCACTTGGCAACATGGCCTCTTTGCAAGACCAGACATAGGCTGCTTGGTCTGGGGGGTCTGGGTTTGGTAGGAAATGTGTCCCCTTCTCAATAGCTGCTCCCAGGAGTCTGTGGGACTCTCTGCCACAGGAGCCTCAGCTGGGCCCCTCTCCGCTTTCCCTTCCAAAGCTGGCAAAGACCCCTTTCATTCCGATAGGCTTTGGACCACAGATTGGTTGCTCTGGAAAGACTTTCTGCAAACTGTGGGGTTCTTAATTCTCATGAATACATCTTAAAAGCTTTAAAGTGGCACTGTTTTTAATAGGACAGTTTAGGAAATAGTTTTTTCTTTCTCTCTTATTGTTATAATATAGGCTGGGTTTCCCGAATCTGCAATATTCCCCAAACCAAAACTTCTTTCACAGGTGGCTGAGATTGTGACAGCTTTGCTTTCTGATGGTTCAGCACACACAAACTTTGCTTCATGTGCAAAATTGCCACTAGTCGGTGTTTTGGTTTGGTGTACACAGACTTGGTTTCATGCACAAAAATATTGTGTATAAAATTACCTTCAGGCTATGTGTCTAAGGTGAATAAATGGCATGTTCAGACTTGGACCCCATCACCAAGATTTCTCCTTATATATCTGCAAATATTCCAAAATCCAGCAGGAAAAATCCAAAATACTTCCGGTCCCAAGCATTGCAGATAAGGAAGCATCAACCTGTGGTTTGTTTTGTTTTAATTCTGTCATGACACATTTTAAGGGAATGGTGGGATATTTGAGAGCTATCTGGATGCAGAGAGAGAGAGAGAGAAAGAAAGATGGACAGATAGACAAATATGATGGATGGACTAATGGATGGATGGATGGATGGATAGATAGATAGATAGATAGATAGATAGATAGATAGATAGATAGATAGATA
>NC_056526.1:1376635-1408380 GCF_019175285.1 Sceloporus undulatus | reverse complement strand
GACAGATGAACTGAAGAATGGATAGATGGGTGGATGGTTAGATAAATAGATGATGGATGGATAGATAAACCGGGATGGGTGGGTGGGTGGGTGGGTGGGTGGGTGGATGGACGGACGGACGGACAGACAGACAAACAAACAGAGGATGGACTGATAGAAAGACAGATAGACCAACTGACAGAGATAGGTCTCAGTGGAATGCAAATTCATGACCCAGGATCTTTTTCATGCTACTGGTGTCTGGAGCAGGAGGTGAGAGGAGGTTCTGTGATCCAGGGAGAGGGATGCTCGCCTGCTGGGGGTCCGCTTCCTCACCTGGGAGGGTCTGAGCAGCCAGGCCAGGGAGACGCAGCCTTTCTTGGGACCCTTGTAGTGCTGAAGTGGCAGCTGCAGACCTCTCTGGGATTTTTCTGTGCCTGGAAACCTTGATTTGCTGGCAGCTGGTGGGTGGGATATTTGTTGAACACTTCCCTTGTCTTGCCTGTGTTGAAGGTGGGCCTGAGTTTCAGTCTTTCCTCTGACCACCACCTCCTCCTCCTCCGCAATGGCAGAAAGGGCACCAGGAGGGTGCCCCAGGTTGCTGGGACTCCCTGGCACAAGCCCCCAATGCCTTTCTCTCCCTCACTTTGGGCCCAGGCTGAGATGAGGCTTGTGTCCTTGGCACCTGATCTGTTCTCCTGCTCCCCTTATAGCCTCTTGCTGGGCTCCTCCTTTGCCCACTACCTTTGGCCTCTTTCTTGGAGTTTCTGCAGCCCAGGGATGATGATGAATAGCAAGTGACAGTGGCAGGCGTTTCCCTACCAGCAGAATAGCTCATTTCCCCTCTTACATTACAGTCTGAGAAAAGGAGAAGGAGCTGTTGCACACATTCTCTTCCCCCTCTCCTTTCCACCTTCTTTCTTTTCTTTTAATGAGACCATTCTTCTTCCCTTCCTCCCCTCTCTCCCCCTCCTCAAACCTTTCTTGTAAGCTGTTGATTCCCCTTCTTCTTGCAATTGCTTGCTAAGGCAAGAGGATAATGGGTTGCAGCACATGAGGAGGGGGCTTGCACCTGCCAGCTGGGTAGCTGTGTGCCAAGCCCACACATCCCCCCTTCCCAACCTCTCCCTTCTTGGCTGGCACACTCTTTGACTATTCAGTCCAGCTGTTGGCAAGCAGGCCTGCTTTCCTTCCTCCCAAATTACTCTCTTCTGGGGAATGGGATGCAAGCTGGGCCCAAAGGAGCCTTCCTTGCAGTCTCCTGGAGGAGCAAAGCACAGCTCTTTCACGGGAATGGAGTGGATGGGGGACTCTTCCAGCTCTATGACTCTATCGTTCTATGATATCATTATACCAATAGCAATAACAATAGCAATATCAGCTTCATTTATATACTGCTTCGTACCGCACTGAACAGTCTCTAAGTGTTTTACAACTGCAAGGTAATTGCCATTCTTCAGTTCGTCCATCATCTGTCTGTCTGCCTAGCTATCTATCTATCCATCCATCCATCCAACTGTCCATCCAGCCTCTGCCTAAAGACCTACAAAGAGGAAGAAGGCACACAACACCACCAACAACATTCTATGACTACCATGAATTCAATGTCAAAATAATGTATGAAGCATTATAAAATTGTTGAATGGATAAAGTGAATATAACAAGTACAGAGAAATATATATCAGACCCTGTTAAGCAAATGCAAAA
This sequence comes from Sceloporus undulatus, assembly GCF_019175285.1. Lineage (NCBI taxonomy): Eukaryota > Metazoa > Chordata > Lepidosauria > Squamata > Phrynosomatidae > Sceloporus > Sceloporus undulatus. The sequence continues at coordinate 1,406,694 of NC_056526.1, read as the reverse complement.
GTGACCATAAATCATGACCTCTTCGGATTGGGATTTGCTCATGGTGCCCAACTAGATAAGAGCCTGAGTGGTCCAGATCCTTGTTGCTCATTTCAGATCATTCCAGCCTAGACTTATGGGGATTCAACCTGCCTCTGCCTTCCCGTTTGGGGCCCATGGATGGCTGTGGGCATCTCCACCAAGGCTTTTAGGACAGAAGACGGAGCTAAGCTCTCCCCCGGCTTTCTCTCATCCACCTTATGTCCAGCACAGCTGCAAGACCAGAGTTCATTCTCCCTGCGGCTGACTGACCTGCTCATAACTCTTCGCCAAAGCCCACAAATAAATCACAGCTTGTGATGGGTCAGTAGTTTTATTGGGGTCTCTTTAGTGTCCATAAATTATTAGGCCTCTACATGTGGGGAATAAAAGCAAGGAGAAAGTAGAGGTTTTTCTCTTGCTCCTCAAGCACCTCAGCTCACCTGGCGGTCAGGTTCACATAATCCTAGAAGGGCCATGCAGTCCAACCCCCTTCTTCTGCCATGCAGGAACTCACAATCAAGGCATCCCTTGTGACAGTTGGCCATCCAGCCTCTGCTTAAAAACCTTCAAAGGAGGAGACTCTAACTCACTGCCAACAGCTCTTACTATCAAAGGTTCCTCCTAATGTTGAGATGGAATCTTTTTTCTTGGAGCTTGCATCCATTCTTCTGGGTCCTGTTCTCTGGAGCAGCAGAAAACAAGTTTGCTCCCTCCTCAATATGACATCCCTTCAAATATTTAAACTGGGCTACCGTGTCCCCTCTTAAAAACCTTCTCTTCTCCAGGCTAAACATCCCCATTCCCCAAAGTCATTCCTCATAGGGCTTCATGGTTTCCAGGCCCTTCACCATTTTAGTCACCCTCTTTTGGACACATGGCTCCAGTTTCTCAATGTCCTTTTTGAATTGTGGGGCCCAGAACTGGACACAGTATTCCAGGTGAGGCCTGACCAAAGCAGAATAGAGTGGCACTATTACTTCCTTGCTCCATCTATACTATACTGTACTTCTATTGATAGAGCCTTAAATAGCTTTGGCCTTTTTAGCTGCTGCATCACATTGTTGACTCATCGGCCTCTTGCCCAAAGCCATTGAAATGCTGTTGGTTCTCCCCTATTTTCATTTTCTATTAGAATATTTATATTTCATCACACATCATGTGTTCTTGGGGAAGCCATCCAGTAAAACGATGTGAAGCCTTGAAACACTGAGCCACAAGGCTGTGAGTTTGATCCTAGATCAGGGCTCCAGACTGACTCAGCCATCCATCCTTTCGTAGGTCAGTAAGATGAGTCCACAGCTTGTTGGGCGCAATTGACTCCCAGATTGTAAACTGCTTAGAGAGTGCTGAGTTCACTATGAAGCAGTATAGCAATGCAAATTCTGTTGCTATTGCTATACGGTGGACCCTTGTTATCCGCTGGGGTTTGGTTCCAAGATCCCCCGTGGATAACAAAATCCGTGGATGCTCAATTCCCATTAAATACAATGAACATAGCAAAAGGGTGTCCCTTATAAAAAATGGAAAATCAAGGTTTGATATTTGAAATGTATACTTTTTCTGAACGTTTTCAAACCATGGATGCTTGAATCCGTGGATAAAAAATCCGTGTATAAGAAGGGCTGACTGTAATAAATGAACTGAAATTGGCTGAGTCAATCAATGTAACATCTGAGTGAACTTAAAAGAGTTAATGCTGTGAGCCATGTGCACATACCTTTGGCAGAAAAGTAAGTTGGGCCACCATGTTTTCAATAAAAGTCTGTGTTTCGACTTGGAAAAAAGGAGAAACCGGTGTTGGTGTCCATTCGACCTCCAAATGGAAGGTGTTCCACATGCCATGTACATTATTGGCCAGAATCCTCTCCCACAACCGACACTACACGGATGCACATTAGCAGAGACACTAAAGAAGCCAGTCGGTGAATTGCAAAGATGCGTATCAGGACACTGCAAGAATGTCCAGTGCCCATCTGGTCTTTTTGGGAGTCCAGGACATCTGCAGAATCCTCCTCCACCTGCACCACATTTCAAAATACTTGGTTCTTTTGTGAAGTCAAAGGCTTTCATGGCTGACATCCATAGTTTTTTGTGGGTTTTGGGGAGCTATGTGTTGTGGAAGAGTTTATTCCTGACATTTCAGCAGCAGCTGTGGCTGGCATCTTCAGAAAATGCTGGCATGGAAGAGAGTGGGGTCTATATACTGTTGGCTGAAAGTGATTTATATGTTAATTTGTGTGTTGTTCTGTTATTGAATGGCAAGGCCTCAGGGGGTCTATTGAATTAATGATCCATGTGTTAGGAAGGATCGAATTAGGGGAATTTAATTAGCTCAAATATTACGAGAGGCGTGTCCTAACAACGCACACAGCGGATCGTGTCCCTATGTGTATACCAGAGGTCATCTAGTCCAACCCCAAGAAACAGAGACTCCATTGCCAGTGAATTGCAATAAAACTATGAACATTTATTAAAGCCACGCAACAAAAGGGATCACACCCGCACACACACATTCAATGCTAAAGCAAGGGAGGGGAAGAGTTTGGGGGTAAAGGAGAAAGGATAGAGGCACCGTTGGAATAATTACCTTAGGAGTCTTCTCCAAGCGACGGATGTGAGGGACATTGGAAGGGAGACGCTGCCACGGGGAACGGAGAAAGCAAGCGGCGACTGCGGTGGCAAGGAGCTAAGTTCCAGCGGGCAAAGCGAACAAGAGGCCCGAGAGAGACAGTGGGCTTTGGCTTGCCCAAGTGATTTCAGCGGGGCGCAGTGCCCAAGAGATCTCCGGAGCAGTTGCTCAACAGAGTTTGGTGTTTGGAAGTGTAGCTCGCAAGCCCCAAAGAAGAGTGGAATCTAGGTCTTACTTATACTGCGAAACCTATCCTCAGGCTATAGCTACCTGCGGAACAAAGGCCTTGATGGCTATCTATTGACTAAGTCTAAAGTTAAACAATGGATACACAAAAGGGTCTGCCACTTCTTTGGGAGAAGACCACTATGTAGATGGCTGGGTACAAACTTCCTTTGTCCTCATTTAGGTTGCCTGCGACAATGGCAACTCCCAGAACTGGTTTTAAAGCTTTAAATCTACCTTTGCTATAGCCATGCCTTGCAAGGCTGCCTGGCTACGTGGTCGGCTCGCTTTTGGGGTAATGGCTGCTGCGATGGGGTCAGTCAGGTGTCATGGTTTTTGATTGCTTGGCACCCAAAATTTATATAAATCCAAACTCGGTAATGCATGTCTGCTGGGAAACCCCCGATCCTGGGAAGTTTTCATTTCCATTTGAATGTGCTGGGTCTTGGTTTTGGTGTTTTTCGAGATGGTACCCAAACTTTGTTCACTTTAAGGGTTTCTTCTTCCTGGTTGAAATTATCCAGATGTTTGTGGATCTCCATGGCTTCCCTGTGCATCCTGACCTGGGAGTGGTTGGCATGGTCCAGAATCTCTGTGTTTTCAAACAGTATTTTATGCCCAGGAGGGTTTGTGGCATGTTCTGCTCCTGCTGATTTTTCTGGCTGGCCCAGTCTGAAGTGTCTCTCGTGTTCCTTGATTTGCGTTCGGACGCTTCGTTTGGTGGCCCCTATGAAGACTTGTCCGCAGCTGCACCGTATGCAGTCAACTCCTGCGGCCGTGAGAGGGTCTCTCTGGTCCTTGGCTGAGCGCAGCATTTGCTGGATTTTCTTGGTCGGTTTGTAGACCATTTGCAGGTTGTGTTTCTTCGCCAGTTTCCCTATTCTGTCTGTGACTCCTTTGATATATAGTGAAAATACCTTCCCTTTGGGTGGCTGCTTGTCTTCTCTCCTCTGGGTTTTTCTGGGCCTGGCAGCCCTTCTGATGTCTGACATGGAGTAACCATTTGCCTGTTGAACCTGTAGATTGGGCCCCACAAAAAAACTAGTTGATCATTTTGTTGTAGTTGTTGTGTGCCTTCAAGTCATTTCCAACTTATAGTAACCCTAAGGCCACCCTGTCATGAGGTTTTCCTGGCAAGATTTGTTCAGGAGAGGTTTGCCATTGTCTTCAATTGAGGCTGAGAGTGTGTGACTTGCCCAAAGTCACCCAGTGGGTTTCATGGCCAAACTGGGAATTGAACCCTGGTCTCCAATGCTCAAACCGCTATGCCACACTGTCTCACATGTTGGCTTTCTTCACTGACCATCTTTCATATCCATTCTTAGAAATATGTGTACATGGTATCTGTACCTTTAAGTCGCTTGTCAACTTACGGTGGCCCCATGAATTTCATAGGGTTTCTTAAGCAAGGAATGTTTGTTGTTGTTGTTGTTGTTGTTGTTGTTGTTGTTGTGTGCCTTCAAGTCATTTCCAACTTATGGCAGCCCTAAGGTGGGATTTTCTTGGTAAGTTTCTTCAGAGGAGGTTTACCATTGCCATCCTTTGAGGAATTGGGAGTTCCTGCATGGCAGAAGAATGGGGTTGGACTGGATGGCCCTTTTGGGGGTCTCTTCCAACTCTCTGTGATTCATTTAAAGTGGTGTCAAACTGGATTATTTCTACAGTGTAGTAGATGCACCACAAGTAGCGACCATGAATACAAAACTATGACAGATGGGTAACTTTAGATAACTGTTTAAACTCCATTCCCAAAGAATCTGCTGAAGTTTAAAGCGACTGAAGTGCTAGAAATTTGGGGATTGAAGGAGAGTTTCAATGCAAGGGGATGCAGCATTTTTATTTAGGGGGAAGCAGGTACTCCGTAGGTGCCCCCTGTTTGCCATTTATTCTTCTTGCTGGAAGTTTCCCGGGTTTCGTCTCTCATCTTCCGCTGCGATTTCCGCAGCTGCTCTTTCAGGGCAAAATCCAACCCTTCCTTTTTGCCATTGCTGCCTGTGGAGTTCCTGGGCAAAAGGCAGCCTTCTCCTCGTAAGCAAGCGCTGTGTTTATTCTGGCTCTCCATTCTGCAAATGCCTTTTGCCTCCGCTGGGACCGCTTTAATCATCTCCTGTTTGCTCTGACTTTCCGGCAGACCCATTTGACTGGTGAATATTAGACTTGCCAGCGGCTGCTTGCATAGTTGACTGGAGGCATCAAAGAAGAGAATTGCCAAAATGGGGCGATTGAGATGCCTGCAGACTATTACAGGAAGAGAGAAAAATGCATATAGGAGGGTACCTGAGTTAACCAAGCAGACTCCTTCCTGGGCATCCCTCCTTTAACAGACAATTGGTTAACAGAGTCAGATATGACATCTAGGGAGTGTTTCTCATGCCATCGTGAAAAAGAAGAACAGTTGAACATGGTTCAATAAAATTTTCATCCCCAAACTAACCTTCTGCACATGTCAGGTGAAGCAATCAGGTCGGGAAAGCCTTGCAAACAAACAACTTTTTGAATCTTCCAGAGACCATGCAAAAGCTTCTTACACAAGGCATCGGGGGATGATGTTCATTTTCACCATTTTTTGTGTAATTTCTATGTTGATGGCCAAACCTACAGAGCTATGCTTTTCTGTTTTGGTGGCCAAGCGTACAGATTTGTGCCGGACAAGGCAACTTATCTGCTTTCCCCCTTTTCCATCTATTTATATCCCTCATGATATTCTTGCAACAAGCTGGTATAATGTCAGCTAGAGAATGCAACTGTTAGGTGGATTTGTCATTGGTTGACCGGCCGAACCCAGAAGATGCCCAGCAATGGCTCCTCTTCGTCTTCATCCTGGAGAGAAGTGACCATTGGGGTGTCCAGTGGGGCTCTTTCCTGAGCCCAGTGCTATTCAACATCTTTATCAATGACCTGGAGGACAGAATTGGGGGCATACTTCCCGAATTTGAAGATGACACCAAACTAGGAGGAATAGCTAATACTCCAGAGGACAGGATCAAGATTCAAAATGACCTGAATAGACTAGAAAGCTGGGCCAAAGCTAATAAAATGAAATTCAACACGGAGAAATGTCTGGTACTGCACTTAGGGCAGAAAAATGAAATGCACAGATATAGGATAGGGACACTTGGTTTAAAGAGACTTATATGCATGAAAGGGATCTGGGAGTCCAAGTAGACCACAAACTGGACATGAGTCAACAGTGTGATGCGGCAGCTAACAAGGCCAAGGCGATTTTAGGCTGCATCAATAAAAACATAGTGCCTATATCAAGGGAAGTAATAGTGCCACTCTATTCTGTTTTGGCCAGGCCCCACCTGGAATAATGCTGTGTCCAGTTCTGGGTACCATAATTCAAAAAGGATGTTGAGAAACTGGAGCCATGTGTCCAAAGGAGGGCAGCTAACAAGCTCCAGGAAAAGAGACCCCAAGAAGTGCCATCCAGTCCAGCCCCCTTCTGCCATGCAGGAACTCTCCAGCAAAGCATGACCCCTCTGAATACTGATCCAAACTAACAAGGCTATGTCTTCGAATTCTTATGTAGTATTGTGTGCCTTCAGGCTGTTTCCAAATTATGGCAACCCTAAAGTGAACCTATCCATGGGTTTTCTGGGGCTGAGAGTGTGGGACTCACCTGGTGGGTTTCAAGGCCGAGGTGGGAATTGAACGCCGATCTCCAGAGTCATAGTCCAACACTCAGACCACTACACCACACTGCCTCTCCTCTGAACTCTTTACCACAGGGAAATTTAAAAAAGGAACATGAATTGCTCGACAATAGCAACACAAACACACTAAACCAGCCTTCTTGCCTCTTCCTGGTGTCACAGCCATGAAGATGCAGCATTGCTGAACGCAGAGCAGTTACAGATCTATAACTCTGGATTACGAATCCATAACTGCAACACAGGATGCCTGCCAAGTTTTTTTTTTAAGTGTTGCAGAGGTCTAACATAATTCAGTGAGGATATGAGGACAGAAACAGCATCCTTCTCTGACTTGGTGTCCTCCAAGTGATGGCTGGGGCAATGCCAGCTGGCAGCACCAAGTCAGTGGGGCAGAGACACCACTTCCACGTTTTAGCCTAGCCTTGGATGGAGCTGAGCAATATATACCTATCTCTTCATAAATATTTTCAGTACCCAGGGTAAGTCCTTTGCAGCAGTCCATGGAATCATAGGATCTTGAGGTTCAAAGGGACTCCAAGGGCTATCCAGTCTGACCCCATTCTGCCACAGAGGAAGACACCATCCATGCCCTCCTTATGATAAATGGCCATCCAGCCTCTGTTTAAAATCCTCCAAAGAAGAGACTCCACCAACCTCTGAGGAACAGCTCTTACCCTCAGAAAAGCTAAAAAGGCCAATGCGATTCTAGGCTGCATCAGTAGAAGTCTAGCATCTTGACTGAGGGAAGTAATAGTGCCACTCTATTCTGCTCTGGTCAGGCCCCACCTGGAATAATCCTGGGTCCAGTTCTGGGCATCAAAATTCAAAAAGCTTGTGGAGAAACTGGAGCCATGTGTCCAGAGAAGGGCGACTAAAATGGTGAAGGGTCTGGAAACCATGAAGCCCTATGAGGAGAGGCTCAGGGAGCTGGGGATGTTTAGCCTGGAGAAGAGAAGCTTAAGGGTAGATATGATAGTCCTGTTTAAGTATTTGAAGGGATGTCATACTGAGGAGGTAGCAAGCTTGTTTTCTGATGCTCCAGAGAACAGGACCCAATGGAACAATGGATGCAAGCTGCAGAGATTCCACTTCAACATTAGGAGGAACTTCCTGACAGAAAGAGCTGTTCAGTAGTAAAATACACTTCTTTGGAAGTTTTTAAACAGAGGCTGGATGGTTGGGGTGCTTTGATTGTGTGTTCCTGCATGACAGAAACAGGTTGGACTGGGTACTCTTGAGGTCTCTTGCAGCTCAAGGATGCTGTGATTCTGTAATGCTGAGGTGGAATCTCTTTTACTGAATCCATTGCTCCATTGAGTCCTATTCTCAGGAGCAGCAGGAAACCATCTTGCTCCCTCTCAATATGATCTCCCTTCAAGTATTTAAACAGGGCTATTATCATATCACCTCTTGACCTTCTCTTCTCCAGGCTAAACATCCCCAGCTCCCCAAGTCTCTCCTCATAGGGCTTCATGGTTTCCAGACCTTTTATCATTTTAGTCACCCTTCTTTGGACAGACTCCATCTTGTCCGCATCCTTTTTGAATTGTGGGGCCCAGAACTGGACACAATATTATTCCAGGTGGGGCCTGACCAAAGCAGAATAGAGTGGCATTACTGCCTAGGATGGAATGGACTCTGCATTGCAATGGCCTGGACGTCTCTATCATCAGATCAATCGCCATATTTGCACCTTTTCCCCAAGAGTGGAAGTGCATCTCCCACTGGACTGGGAGTTATGGGCACTGTAGTCCAACACATGCAGACACATGCAGATATATAATAACTAGCATAAAGGAACTAGAAAGCCATGCAAAGAAAGGGAAGAGAGGTTAAAAATTAAAGCCCATTTAAATGTGAAACAGGATAGGAAAAGAAAGCTCTGCAGGAAGTCTGGCTGGTGCTTCCTTGCTCTCTTTCCACCAGTGAATGAGCTGGTATACATATCCTGCAAACACTTTTGAGTCTTAAATTACACAGCAGTGGTTTCTGTGAAGCCCTGTGCTGTGTTTTGTTTTGTTTTTATGTTTTAAATACATAAAACCCCTTATCCACTGGTTTTAAGCCACGGATTCAAGTATCCATGGCTTCAGAATATTCCCCAAAAGTATACATTCCAAATAGCAAACCTTGACTTTGCCATTTTCTATGCAGCCCACAATTTTACCATGCTACCATGCTATTGTATTTAATGGGACTTGAGCATCCATGGATTTTGGTATCCATAGTGGGGTCCTGGAACCAAACCCCAGCAGATATCAAGGGCCAACTGTATGTTTTAACCATTTCAATCATGGTTTTAATCACATTGGCATTTAATTCTTTTTAACTTTTGTAGGATAGGATTTTTTTTAATGCAGTCTTCTTTTAACTTTCTGTAAGCCGCCTTGGAAGAGAAAGGCAGGGTACAAATTCAGGAAAGAAATATATTAAACAAATAATAAAAAGGCTGGATGAGACCTTGTCCCGTCATAAAGCTTCAGCTTGGACCCTGACAAACCTGAGTGTGCAAAAGGATCTTGCAGCACCTTTGAGACTAACTGGGCAAAAGAAGTGGTAGCATCTGCTTTCCTAGGCTTAAGTCTAATTCCCCGGATGCATAAAGGCCAGTTAATTGTAACTGTGCTCCATAAATGTCACCTGTCAGGTGCAGATGAAATGCACAGGCCACTAACACTTTAGCCAATTGGGGCTGCATCCACACAGGAGAAATAACCCGGTTTGGCACCGCTTTTCAGCATCCTGGCTCAAGGCTATGAAATTCTGGGTGTTGGAGTTTGTTGTGGGGCCCAGAGCAGAGCCCACAACAAACTCCAACCTCCAGAATTCCTTAGTTTTGAAGCCTTGAACCAGGATGCTGAAAAGCGGTGCCAAACCGGGTTATTTCTCCTGTGTGGATGCAGCCTTAAGACAGTACTTTGCAAATTCCTTCAAAGCCTCCCACTGCTTACCTTTCTGTCTTGCTCTTTCTGCCTCTCTGATGTTTGATGGAGCTTTATGGGCTTTTTCCTGCTCTTGGATCTGTTCAGGATTAAAGTTTCAGGGTTCCTATCCCAGATCTAATCTGGCAACCCCCAGAAGACAGGTTGTCCGTCCGTCCGTCCGTCCATCCATCCATCCCCATCCCATGTATTTGCTTAGCACTTTCCAATTGATGAGTTTCCCTCTCCAGTTAAATAGAAGAATCCGAAGGACATTAAAAATGCAAAGCAATAAACAGCAGACACTAGCATTAAAAAAAGCAAAGAAGCCAGGCTTAAATTAAACCTCTTTAACAGCCAGTTCCTCCCAGTCATAAAAACAGCAACCACAAGGACGCAACCAGAGGAAATGCAAAAGTACCAGCCCTGGAAGACTCCTTTTTTTATAGAAATGCCTTCATAGCATAGAATTGTGAAAGGGAAAGGAGAGAGACAGCATGGCCTAATGGTTTGGGCATTGGGCTGCAACTTTGGAAACCTGGGTCCGAATCTTTGTTCAGCCATGGAAGCCCCCTGGGTGAGCCCAGATCCTGTCTTATGGTCATCCTACCTTGGAAACAACTTGAAGGCACATGACAACAACTAAAAGGGAAGGAACCCCAGGGGCCATCTAGTTCAAGATTTGCTGCTCAGTTTCCTCTCTTGCAAGAGGAGACCCTTCAAGGGTGAAAGAGGGAATGCAGAGCTGGGCATAAGGCAAGTTTTAAGGAAGGTCCATATGAGAAAAGGATGGTCTTCCATAAGACATGCTGGATCATTTGTTGTTGTTGTGGGCCTTCAAGTCATTTCCCACTTGCGGCAACCCTAAGGCGAACTTATACTGGGGCTTTCTTGGCAGCTTTCTTAGTGGGGGTTTGCCATGGCCATGATCCTTGATCCCCTTCCCATTGCTGTTCCCTTCTCCTTTTGTGTCATGTCTTTTTAGATTGCAAGCCTGAGGGCAGGGAACTGTCTAGTTAACCATTTGTAAAAGTGTTGGGGTTGCTGTGTTGTCCATTGAGAAAACTTAAAACAAAAACGCACCAAACAGGGATACCTTTATTGGCCAACCAAAATGCACAATATACTTATTGCAAGCTTTCGAAGCCCCACTGGCTTCTTCTTCATCAAGCAAGAGGTTACAAGCCAAGCAGGAGAAAAACAATTGGAGATGTTAGTAAGACGCCTGCACTTTGTTGTTTCTGTTCTTAGTTAAGATGGTTTGTGGTTGAAGAGCGGGGTATAAATCCTCCAAATAAATAAATAAATAAATAATAAAGCAAATCCTCTAAGGCTGAGAGAGTGCGACTTGCCCAAGGTCACCCAGTGGGTTTCCATGGCTGAGCCAGGATTCGAACTCCAACGCTCAAACCACTAAGCTATGCTAACTCCCATGATCCATGCCAGATCATTACTCCAGTTTATCTGTACCTCCTTCTGCAATTGAGATTTTGATCGAAAAAGAGATTGCATCTCAGCACAAGGAAGGCGCTGCTTCCCTCCGTTGCAAAACATGAATGGGGATGGCAGGGAGAGAATCCTTTTTAAATAGATGATGGGCATCACCATTCAGGAGGGATATGGACATGCTGGAACATGTCCAAGATGGTCAGTGGTCTGGAAAGCAAGCCTTCTGAGGAACAACTGAGGGAGCTGGGTCTGTTTATCGTGGAGAAGAGAAGACTGGTAGTTGCTTTTAAATATCCGAATCCTGCCTTACATCCAAAGACCTCAGAGCAGCGTGGCATAAAGTCGATTTATAGATGGACAGCTTTCAGGAGTCTTTACCTGTCTGTGCCTGCAGTAACTAGATGCTCTTGTGATCCCTTCCGTCCCTGTGATTCTATCATTTGAAAATCTTCCCAATGGTCAGAGGTTTTCTTGTCAGTGGCATCGACTGCCTTAGAGGGAGCAAAGGACCCTCCTTTATTTGGAAATCTTTCCGCAGAGGATGAGTGGTCATCTTTTCTACATGATTCTAGGTTGGACTGGATGACCTTTGTGTCTCTTCCAGCTGTATGATTCCCAGAATCATAGAATCCTAGAGTTGGAAGAGACCCCAAGAAGGGCCATGCAGTCCAACCCCCTTCTTCTGCCATGCAGGAAGTCTCCATCAAAGGCTCCCCAGTGAGAGATGGCCATCCAGCCTCTGTTTAAAGACCTCCAAAGAAGGAGATTCCACCATTCTCCGTTGAGGGAGTGTGTTCCACTGTCGAACAGCCCTTACTGTCAGGAAGGTCCTCCTAATGTTGAGGTGGACTTTCTTTTCCTGTAGTTTGAATCCATTGCTCCAGGTCCTGTTTCAAGAGTAGAATAGTATGCCTCCACATGAGCGTGGATCTTCACCCAGGTGCTTTGCGAGGGAGAGACGGGTGGCTTAACAGCAAAGCCCATAAACATTGTTTTGCTTAAGAAAGTGATTAGAAGCTGGCATGGATGCCAGCCTGGCTCAGCTGCGTCTCCAAGTGTTTGCTTTCAAAAGCCTGGATCTGGTCAGAGCTGGAACCAGCTCCACTGCAAGGGCTCCCTGAGACTTTGCTTTGTGCCGAAAACTGGAGCATGCATGGCTCTGAACAAAGGCCAGCTTCAGACCCTCCAACATTTCACAAATGAAAACCAGGACACTTCTGGCCAAGCCGCACCAGAGTTGCAAAAGTCGCGCATGAGAAAGAACACATATGCTAGGAGAGGTTGTAGCGGTTTGCTTTTGCCAGCATTTTCCCTAGGCATTTTCTAGGTCCTCCAGCATGATTCAAGGGTATGCCTCCATCAGAAGTTGGAGGACTTAGTTATTCCTAGAAAGGCGTTCTCTCTAGACATTTCTAGGTCTTCTAACACAATTCTATGGTATACATCCATTTAAACTTGACCACAGAGTCATGCAGGAGGACTTACGATATTCCTAGAAAGGCGTTCTCTCTAAGCATTTCCAAGTTCTCCAGCACAATTCTGTGGTCTGCTTCTATTGGAAGTTGACCACAGAGTTAACTGGAGGACTTAGATATTCCTAGAAAGGTGTTCTCTCTAGCCATTCCGAGGTCTCCAGGACGATTCTATGGTATGCTTCCACCAGAAGCTGACCATAGAGTTATGTTAAAGGGTGTAGAGATTCCTAGAAATCTCTTTAGATATTTTCTAGGTTCTCCAACATCATTCTATGATGCTTCCACCTGGCACTGACCATGTCACACTGAAGGACCTAGAAAGTCCCAGAAAGGTGTCCTTCCTAGGAATTGTCTCACCTCCAGCATGATTCGGTGGTATGCTTCCATTGGAAATTGGCCACAGAGTCACACTGGAGGACCTAGAGATTCCTAGGAAGGGGTTCTCTCTAGGCATTTTTAGGCCCTCCAGCATAGTTCTTTGGCATGCTTCTGAAGAAAGTTATTCATTTCAATGGGGTTTGCTAGAGTTATCTGTTGTTTCACATTTGCACGGTAAATCCGGGAATGTATTTCCTGCACAAGCCACGCAAATGCAACGGTGCGCAGAAACTGTCAATTTTTAAAAAAACCATGCCGCACCATGTCCCCCAAGAAACCCCCTCCCAGAATTCCCCAACCTCCGGCCAACAGGCAAAAGGGAACCAAAATTCAGCAGCAGAAAGGGCAAACAGCTGTGCAGTGATTTAAAGAGACCACTTGACAGCGCGGTCAATTTGAATTCACTGGATGTAAAGAGCCAGTATCTTCACCCACCAACCGCAAGTGCCAAAAACAATGGCGGTTTCCCAAGACCTGTGGGAAGGGTATGTTCCACCCCTCTGCCCATCCTCTGCCCATTGCCCCTTCCTCCTGGATGCCCCAAATGGGATCAGCTCCCTAAAATAACTCAGTTCTTTTGAAAAGACGCAGCAAATGCCTCGGTTTCAAAAGAACTGGGTTAAGGGGGATTTGTGCCATCCCACCCCCCAAAATTCAGGTTGGGGAAAACTGGTGCACGTATGAACCACCCCCTTTTAAACTGGTTTCCAAACAGTTCAAAATATAGTGTGAATGGGGCCTCATGCAGTCTGACACAGCTTTAACAGTCACAGCCCCATCCTATGTGATCCTGGGATTTGTAGCTTGTTGTGGCACCAGAGCTCCCCAACAGAGAAGACTAAACATCTCTCAGAACTGCAGATTGAAGAATTCCATAGCACTGAAGCATGGTACTTAAAGCGGTGTCAAACTCCATTAGATGTGCAGTGCAGATTACACCCCAGTTTTACACCGTTTTCACCCTTTCAATCTGTTTTTTATTTGCCAATTGTTTAAAGACCTCCCTCCTTGGAGATCTTTAAACAGAGGCTGGATGGCCGTCTGTTGTGTATGCTTTGACTGAGAGTTCCTGCATGGCAGAAGAAGAGGGTTGGACTGGATCAGGGCCCTTCTTAGGGTCTCTTCCAACTCTATGATTCTATGACATTTTTTAAGCCTTTAAAATTAATATAGTCATTTATATTATTTTAAATTTGTGAGACTGCTTTTATTGTAGGCTGCCCTGAGGTCTTTGGATAAAGGGCAGGATACTCATATTGTAGTAAATAGAAAGAAGAGTGCCAGCATGGTCTGATGGTTTCAGCACTGGACTGCAACTCTGGGGTCCAGGGTTCAATTCTCAGCTGGGCCATGAAACCAACTGGGTGACTTTAGGTGAGTCACACTCTCTCAGCCTCAGGAGAAGGCAATGGCAAAGCTCCTCTGAATAAAAACTTGCCAAGAAAACCCCAGGATATGTTCATCTTAGTGTCGCCATAAGTTGTAAGCGACTCGAAGGCACAGAACAACAACAATAGAAAGAAAGGATGGATGGATGGATGGATAGATAGATAGATAGATAGATAGATAGATAGATAGATAGATAGATAGATAGCCTCCCTGGGAAGGGCTGCCTCTCTAAGCATGCAAGGCCCTCCCAGGAACTCCATCTCAGCAGATGTCTCCCAAACTGAGGTCCTGCTTGTTTGTTTGTTAGAGTCTTGGCTCTTAAAAGACCTTCTCTCAGCATCCTGTGAGTTGTGTCTGTTGAAACAGAGTCTGAAGTAAACTGGATCTTGGGCCAAAAATACATTTAAAAAAACAAACTGGGAGAGGAGCAGAAACAAGCCAGGCAGCCGTGAGGGATGCTTTTGTGTGTGTGAATGCATGACTCCATCCATATGGCAGCTCCAGATGTGCTGGAACTGAACCCTGCATTCCTTTCCACTGAAGCCGACTGCAAGCTGCTCTGCAAAGAGGAAAGGTTTCTTCAGCCTTGCAGGGGCCAGAAACCAGCATGGCATCGGGAGAATAGGGCCCTTTACTCCAACCTGGTGCCAGAGCAGGAAACCTGCAGCTGAAGGAAATCTGCAAACTGCCTGGTGGGCACACAACATGAACAACAGTGTTGGATGGGACCCTAATGGCTCTCTAGAATCACAAAATCATAGAGTTGGAAGAGACTCCAAGGGCCATCTAGTCCACCCCCATTCTGCCATGCAGGAACTCACAATCAAAGCACCCCCAAGAGATGACCATCCAGCCTCTGCTTAAAAACAGCCTCCAAAGAAGGAGACTGGACCACTCTCCGAGGATTAATATTCCACTGTCAAACAGTTCTTATGGTCACATAGTTCTTCCTAATGTTGAGATGGAATCTCTTTCCCTCTAATTTGAATCCACTGTTCCAGGTCCTATTCTCTGGAGCAGCAGAAAACAAGCTTGCTGTTTTGTTGACATCCCTTCAAATACATAAGTAGGGCTAGTCCAACCCTCTTTTGCCAGTGAAGGAAGATATTACTGGAGCACCCTGAGGAGCAGCCATCCGACCTCTGTTTAAAAATCTTCCCTGAAAGAGAGCGTTCTGAGAGAGTCCCTTCCATCATCCAGCAGCTCTTACTGTCAGCATGGTCATACCAAGAATAAGGGGAGAATCCACCTTCTTGTAATCTAAACCTATTTGTTTGGGCTTCTGGGGACAGCATCAGAGGACAGGATCAAAATTAAAAATGACCTGAATAGACTAGAAAGCTGGGCCAAAGCTGACAAAATGACATTCAGCACAGAGAAATGTAAAGTACTGCATTTTGGTAGAATAAATGAAATGCACAGATATAGGATTATGGGGGACACCTGGCTGAACAAGAGACTTATACATGTGAAAGGGATCTGGGAGTCCAAGTAGACCACAAGTTGAACATGAGTCAACAGTGAGATGTGGCAGCTAACAAGGCCAATGCGATTTTAGGCTGCATCAATAGAAGAATAGGGCCTAAATCAAGGGAAGTCATAGTGCCACTATATTCTGCTTTGTTCAGGCCCCACCTGGAATAATATTGTGTCCAGTTCTGGGCACCACAATTCAAAAAGGATGTTGAGAAGCTGGAGCCATGTGTCCAAAGGAGGGCGACTAAAATGGTGAAGGGTCTGGAAACCATGAAGCCCTATGAGGAGAGACTTAGGGAGCTGGGGATGCTTAGCTGGAGACATTTTGGAGATGAGGAAGCGCTGCAATTAGGAGTTGCTCTATGTGTATTAAGGGGGTTGGAATAATGGTGTATAGTGTGTTATAGTGGTTGGAGGGTTGGATGGACTCTGGGAGTCCAGGGTTCGAGTCCCTCCTCCGGTCATGGAAACCTTCTGGGGACCTCTCTGACAAACCCAGAGGGCAAACCTCTCAGGATGGACCTTGAGCACAGTTGAGACTTGGCTTCTTATTAAAGCCTCAGGAGTTCATCCAGAGCTTGTACCTAGAACTAGGTTTTAAACCATTATTTTTACTTGTTAAACTCTTCAGTGTCTGAGTCGTTTTCAGAAGATTTAGATTATTTTCTAGTTTTGACATTGTAAATTGCATTAAACCGCCATTATTGGAATCCATCCAGAGATGTAAAGATATGAGACGAGAGCCAACCTGGTGTAATGGTTTGTGTCTTGGACTGCGACTCTGGAGACCAGGGTTCAGATCCTGGCTCAGCCATGTAAACCCACTGGGTGGCCTTGCGCATATCACACTCTCTCAGCCTCAGGGAAGAGCATTATTGGCAAACCTCCTCTGAAGAAACTAGCCAAAAAAACTTCATAATAGATGTGCCTTAAGGTCACCATAAATCAGAAAAGACTTGAAGGCACACAACAACAACAACAACAACACCAAAGAGCCTAAATACCCTGAAGCCATTAGATCTGATCTTCAGTGCTAAGCAGAGCCAGGCCTGGTTATTACTTGGATGGGGGACTGTCCAGAAATACAAGGTGCTGTTGGCTAAAATCTTTAGAGGAAGGCAATGGCAAACCTCTTTCCGGACAAAACCCCTGTGAAATTTATGGGGAAATGTCGCATGGCAGGTTGGAAGGAACGTAGGCAGTTTCTTTCATCCAGACCAAGCCAGACCTTGATCCATCTCATTCCATGCTGTCTGCTGCACCGGAGGTAAGCAGTGGTTCCAGGGACCAAACTTCTGGCCCTGCTGCTAAAAATGTCTCCGGAAAAAACAACCCCAAAACCCATCCATGGCCAGGAACCTGCTTTTAAAAACCCAAAACAATGCAGGAGGGTCGTGTGACTTGTTTAAAAGATGAGCCACTGTTCCTGGAGTCAACTAGGGCTTCATCTGCACTGCAGGAATAATGCAGTTTGACAATGCATTACTTGCCCATGGCTGAATGCTATGGAATTCTGGGATGTGTAGTTTTGTGAGATGTTTAGCCTCATCTATCTGAGCGCTCTGTGGCCATGACAAACTTTAAAGGTGGTTGTCAGAAGGTGCTTTGAAATCAGAAGACCGAGAAAAGTGTGGCATGCTGTGGTCCGTTTGCAGGGAGACCTGATATCATGACCGCAAAGGAGGCCAAGGAACTGCAGAATGTAGGACGTTACAAAATGAAAGCTAAAAACACGGATATTATTATTATTATTATTATTAAGCTTTATTTATATAGCGCTGTAAATTTACCCAGCACTGTACATAAAATCATTTAATTAGACGGTTCCCTGCCTTCATGCTTACAATCTAAGAAGACACGACACAGAAGGAGAAGGGAATGGTGGAGGGGAAGGGGATCAGGTCCAGCATTCTTCTCTCCCTCTGAGGCCTGGACCATGGATATAAATATAGGATAATAGAATCATGGAATCATAGAGTTGGAAGAGACCCCAAAAGGGCCACCCAGTCCAACCCCCTTCTGCCATGCAGGAACTCTCAATCAAAGCATTCCCATTGACAGATGGCCATCCAGCCTCTGTTTAAAGACCCTCAAAGAGGAAGACTCCACCAGAATCCAAGGGAACATCTTCCACTGTCCAATAGCTCTTACTGTCAGGAGGTTCCTCCAAATGTTGAGCTGGAATCTCTGTTCCTGTCACTTGCATCCATTGCTTCCTTATGCCCTATTCTCTGGAGCAGCAGAAATTAAGCTTGCTCCCTCCTCAATATGACATCCCATCAAATACTTAAACAGGGCTATCATATCACCTCTTAACCTTCTCTTTGCAGGCTAAACATCCCCAGCTCCCTATAAATCCATGCTGCTTGGTCATGCTCAAAATGGAGGGCATTTTGGAATTCCTCCTGGACCAAAGGTTGAAATGGAGGACATGCCTCGGAAAAGGAGGATGTCTAGTCACCTTGTCCCTTTGGCAGTGATTAGCAATGCAGGCGGTTGAACCTGTGTGAGAAAATGTTGCTGCGCATACACCGCAGGGTGGGTTGTTTGGCTTGCTAGTAATGCAAAATGCCTTTGGCCAGCCTTTATCCTTGGCTGCAGCTCTGGCGTCCAAGGAAGGCTGGGGCTTCCTTTTATCTCCCTGGTGCCCTTTTTGCAGAGGCTCGGAAAGGAACCAAATTAATTTCCAGTCGCTCTTATTACTGCCTGTGTTTCATGCGCCAGCTCTTCTGCGGTGGCGCTCAGCCAGCCGGCCAAGTGTAGGAAAGAAGGAAGATCTCCTTTGACTCCTTTGCTGGTGGAGCCAGAGGGCTAAGGATCTGCTGGAAGGTCATTAATGGGAAGACCAGGGCAGACCTCTGGGGTCTCTTTGTGGGGCAGAAACCCCCCATGTTGGTGCTGCTTGGTGCAAAAAGGACTCTGGCGGTGGCTGGTTTTTCTTTGCAAGAGGCAGAAGCTGGATTTGCAACACTTCCAGGGCTTTAGAAATAAAAGAGCAGATGTTTTCCATGGAGTCAAGGGTGGTTTGGAAGAGGAAACGTTGATCCCAGTGTAGACATTGGTCCTCCTTTGCTGCTGGTACACAGGTTTCAAAGTGGTTTTGGAAACTCTCTGAACTTTTTTTGAACAGATGCTCAGACACAGGACGAAACACATCTCTGCAATGTAGGGACTGAAAATTGCATGGTCCTGTGGCATCTTAGGAGTTTCTCAGACTGGAGGAATTTCTCTTAATTTCAAATGAAAAGAAAGGGGCCCCAGAACGCATTCACCTGAATTCGCTAGTTCAGCCAATTTACCTGAATTCAAATTGCGTTCGAAGTGACTTCCCATTACCCAAAAATATCTTGCCATTGCCCGAAATTGCATGTGATCAACTCTCACGCAATAACGTGAAACCCCATGATTGCGTTCAGATTGCCGTTGGATTATACTTCCCATTTCCCTTGTCTGATAAACTCCTTAGAGTAGACACTAATAGAAAGAGAGAGCAAGATCTTATAGGAAGAAACTGGCTCTCAGAGGTTGCTGGACCTCTTTTCTTGGACCTTTTTAAAAAGAGGTTGGATGGGCGTCTTTCAGGAGGCGTTTACTTGTGGGTTCCTGCATGTCAGAATGGGGTTAGATGAGACAGCCCTTGGGGTCCCTTCCAGCTCTAAGGTTGCAGAATTAATGCAGGTTGACCCTACTTTGACCACTGTGGTTCAATGCTGTGGAATCCTGGGATTTGTAGTTTGTTGTTTTCCGTCAGAGAAGGCTAAACATCTCACAAAACTACAAACACCAGAATCCCAGAGCATGGAGATGTGGCTGTTAAAGCAGCGCCAAACTGCATTAATCCTGCAGTGCAGAGGCAGCCTAAGTTTCTGTGACTCTGCTGAAGAATGGCATTTAATCATTGAAAAGCCTGGCCTGTTTCAGCCCATGGATGTTGGAAAGGCTTAAAGGAAAAAGGATTCCAGAAATGTCTGGTTTAAAAAACTCTGGTATTGTTTACTTGCAAAGGAAACCAGTGGAGAGAAGGATGGGTTTCTTTGGCCCTCCGAAGAAGGGTTTAAAATATCCTTGGTCCATGGCCCATCATTGGCGTTTTTATCTCCTGAACATCGTTCTTCAACGTCTTCTCTCTCTCCCTCGCTTTCTCTGTGGTTTCTGTTGGATATTCTCCAGTTCCCATTTTCCCTGCCTTAACTCCTTTATTACAGTTTGAGCTTCTGTAGACCATAGACCTTCTCCTCTCATGATGGAATCTTGTCCCAAATTTCAGGTCCACCCCAATATCTATCTCTCTCTCTCTCTCTCTCTCTCTATCTATCTATCTATCTATCTATCTCTATCTATCTTCTTATCTCCCACCTTTCTCCCAATGTAGGGACTCAGTATCTATGTATCTGTATCCATATCTATGTATTTTGCCACTGAAGAATGTGGAACGTTTTGCTTGCTTTATATTTTTAGTTCTATTTGTTAATTGCTTCAAAATATCTCATTTACATATCAGATCCAGCATTGCCTAGTGATTTAAGCATCGACCAGGACTCTGTTTCGATTCCCCGCTCGGCCATGAAATCCATTGAATGACCCTGGCCAAGTCACACTCTCTCAGCCTCCTCAGGGGAAGGCAATGGCAAACCCCTTCTGAACAAATCTTGCCAAGAAAACCCCACAATAGGGTTGCTTTAGGGTCGCCGTGAGCCAGAAACGACTTGAAGTCACACGACAACTATTGTATTACATTACATTACATTATACTATATATTTGATTGAGTAATTAACTGCATCCAGGACAAACTTGTGAGAAGTGCAGTTGGTTTGCTTTTTCATTATGCACAGATTGTGTGTGTGTGTTTGTGTACACCAAAGATCCCATACTGGAATTGCACAGCAGAAACCTTTCCACAGCCAGGGGTTTTCCATAGTGATGCTGCGCAGTGTCTGTGTTCAATGGTAATGTGGCACAACTGAACCAAAGCAGCACAGTTACAGCCAAATGCCTATGCACAACAATATGCTCTGCTTAAGGAGCCACAAGTCCTGCAGCCACAAGGTTGTGAGTTCGGATCCCTGCAGGGCTCCAAGGTTGACCCATAATAATAATAATAATTTGTTTTATTTATATACCACTATTCCAAAGATCATAGCGGTGAACAGCAAGTAAGCTAATTAGCAAGTAAGCTAATTTGCCTCCAACAGTCTGGGTACTCATTTTAGCTCCCTCCTCGGAAGGATGCAAGCCTGAGTCGAGCTTGGGCCCTTTTGCTGGTCTTGAACTCGCAACCTTGTGGTTTTGAGTGAATGGCTGCAGTGCACGCATTGAACCACTGCGCCACCAGGGCTCCCTTCCATCCTTCCATCCTTTTCGTAGGTCAGCAAAATGGGTTCCCAGCTTGTCTGGCCAATTGGCATACAGACTGTAAATTGCTTGGAGAGTGCTTGAATTCACTATTAAGCAGTATAGAAATGTAAATGCTATGTACATTTGCATAAATGCAATGGGAAGGCAGCCATTCCAGATGGTGTAAAAATGCCCAACTGTTTGAATAGAGCAGGGGAGGGGAAAGGTTGTTTTTGTGGCCCTTGCTGGCTCCAGAATCCCCCTTTCCTATCAAAAAGGAAGCATGCGCACACAAACCCACACATGTCTGATCTTGCAAACTAAGTAGGATCAGCCCTGGTTAGTTCTTGGATGGGAGACTGCCAATGAATACTGGATGCTGTGGCTATATTTCAGAGTAAGGAACTGGCCAAACCACCTGTGAGTATTTCTTGCCTGTGAAAACCTATGCAACTCGTAGGATTGCCATAAGTCGACAGATGACATGAAGGCATATATACACATGTGCACTTAGTTGTGTATTCTAGTATTACAAATGGTTGGACTAGGTGGCTCTTTAAGTCCCTTCCAGCTCTATGATTCTATGATTCTATCAAGTACCAAGAGTAATAAAGCTGTTATGAACCCTGGAGCTCATTGCAAAACATGTGCTAATGATAAGGCAAACATCCTGGCACCAGGGAAGCCAATTAGCACCGGCGGAGTGATAAGAATCCGTTATCCTGACTTGAACCCATTGGAGAGAAGTCTGGAGGATTCGGTCAGGCTGCACACTTTGCAAAAGGGTGAGCAAACAACACCTCGCCCAAAGACTACATGCCACCTCCAGCTCCCCCAAGACCACACCGCCAAAGTTCAGATGCAAAATCATAATGCTGAATTTGAAGAGTCAAACCCTTGAAGACAATTAAAACAAGCAGAAGAGTGGCAACTTCAGTGAAGCAGCCAAAAACAAAAATGTCACATTGAGGATGAGTAAGCTTGTATTCTGCTGCTCCAGAGAATAGGACCCGGAACAATGGATGCAAGCTGCAGGAAAGGAGATTCCAGCTCAACATTAGGAGGAACTTCCTGAGAGTAAGGGCTGTTCAACAGAGGAACACACTCCTTCCTCGGAGATTGTGGTGGAGTCTCCCTCCTTGGAGGTCTTTAAGCAGAGGCTGGATGGCCATCTGTCTCAGGGCATGCTTCGATTGTGAATTCCTGGCTTCCTGTATGTATGGCGAGGTTGGGCTGGATGACCCTTCCAGCTCTTGGATTCTATGATGCTTGTGTGTGTGTGTACATACACACATACATACACAACCCCCTGCAATGCAGGAAGTGAGGAATATATATATATATATATATATATATATATATATGCGCATACACATACACAAAGAGAGACAGTGGGCCCTTGGTATCTGTTGGGGTTTGGTTCCAGGATCCTCCGTGGATATGAAAATTCGTAGATACTCAAATTCTATTGAATACGTGGCATAGTAAAATGGTGTCACTTATATAAAATGGAAAAATCAAGGTTTGCTTTTCAGAATTTATATATATTTTTAAATACTTTTCAAACTGTGAATGATTGAATCTGTGGATAAAAAATTTGTGGTTAAGGAGGGCTGACTATATAAATTAAGGCTGCCGTAAGTCAGAAATGACTTGAAAACACACAACATACTTTTTATATCTGCTGTTCACCTGCTTCAAAGGCCGGCGGAGGGAAGTTGCATGTCTGCAAACAGCTGCATTTATCCAAGCGCTGGACATAATGCAGGCTGGCAGGCACTGCCGCCGTGAGCGGGCGATCCATTACATCTCTCTGCCAAGGAGTTTGCCCCCCGAAGCCAAAGTCTAGAGGAAGCCAGCAATGGAGTGGCTCTGCGCTCTCAGCCCTTGATTCAGGGAACGCCTGTCATCGGAAGGACAGCTGCCTGGAGCCCAGCAGCTGAGAGAGAGAGAGAGAGAGAGGGTCACCGGGTGCCTGCTGCCATTTCGCAAAGCCAGCTGTGCCAGGAAGGAACGAGGGTGTTTCTGGCATTGTGCGCATGTGTGTGCGAAGGAGACAATCTCATTTCTGGATTTTCATTTGCCACAGTCTGTCCTGAATCCTTTCAACAGAGTTCCTTCTTGAGTAGAACCATTAGAGCAATTGCTGAATGATGATTAAACACAAAGGAAAATCCAACTGATTCAGAGGTTCTGCTCTACTAGGAAGAGAGCCATTGCGGCGTCTTGCTTTGAGTGCTGGCCTTGGACTCTGGGAGACAATGGTTCAAGTCCTTGTGCGGCCATGAAAAGCGACTGGCTAGCCTGGGCAAATCACACTTTCTCAGCCTCGGAACATCTTCTGCCAAGAAAACACCACGATAGCTTGGCTTTAGGGTTGCCATAAGCACACAACAGCACACAGCACTCTGTGGGGGACTTCTGTCAGGATTGGGGCCCATGTGTCTCAATGTGCCTTGCTGACAATAAGAAAATTTCCAGGTGTGCGTGTGTATGTGTGGGTCTGTGTCTGCTGTTGATTTCTCTCTCACACATACACACAAACAAGACCAAAATCCATTTTTAAGATTGCACTTTTGTGGTGCCTGAGTCCTAATCCTGTAACTCTGGCAACCGCTTTGCAAAAATGCCAGGCTTCCCATGAACCTGCTGCTGATGCTTCCCTGAAGAAGCCTCAGATGATCACAAGTCCCTGCCCTAAAAAGCAGGACTAAGGCCTTTGTATGTGTCCTCTAAGGCTGCTGCCACACAGCAAAATTAATGCACTTTGACACCGCTTTCACAGCTGCCCTCCCCATTCCTAGTCTTCTGATTTCTTGACTGCATTCCCCATTCTGACCAATGTTTGATCCAAGGTACAGGAACTCTTTTACTATCCCTATTTCCTCCTTTTCTAGGTTGAGTTTATGGATATCTTCTGTGGTCATTATTTTTTGTTTTCTTTATGTTCATCATGAGTCAACAGTGTGATGCGGCAGCTAAAAAGGCCAATGTGATTCTAGGCTGCATCAACAGAACTCTACTGTTCAGATCAAGCGAGGTAATAGAGCTAGTCTATTCTGCTTTGGTCAGGCCCCACCTGGAATCATCCTGTCTCCAGTTCTGGGCAAAACAATTCAAATAGGAGGTTGAGAAACTGGAGCCATGTGTCCGAAGGAGGGCCACCAAAACGGTGAAGGGTCTGGAAACCATGCCTTATGAGGAGTTGGGTATGTTTAGCCTTGAGAAGAGACGGTTAGGACGTGATATGAAAGCCCTCTTTAAATATTTGAAGGGATGCCATATTGAGGAAGGAGCAAGCTTGTTTTCTGCTGCTCCAGAGACTAGGACCCAATGGAGCAATGGATGCAAGCTGCAGGAAAAGAGGTTCCAGCTCAGGACAGTAAGAGCTGTTTGATAGTGGAACACACTTCTTCCTCAGAGATTTTGTTGGAGTCTCCTTCCTTGGAGGCTGTCTTTAAGCAGAGGCTGGATCTCTATCTGTGGGGGATGCTTTGATGGAGAGTTCCTGCATGGCAGAAGAAGGGGCTTGGGCTGGGTGGGCTTTGCGGTCTCTTCCAAATATATCATTCAGTGACTCTATGATCAGTAAGCCTGCCTTTGCACAGTCTTCCTTGACTTTCCTCATACTTGCTCTAGCTCTGCGATGTTTTCTGCTAGTATTATGGTGTCGTCTGCATATCTTAGACTGATGACGTTCCTGTATTCACTCCTCCTTCCACCTCCAAACCTGCTCCTTGTATCATATTTTCTGCATATAGGCTGAACAGAGAAGGCGAGCGGATGCAGCCTTCCCTGACCGCTTTGCCAATTGGGGAACAGTCTGTTTCTCCATGTTCTCTTCTGACATTAGTCGCAATGGTTAAATGCCGATATTGCAGCACACAGCCACAGAGTTGTGACGTCGATGCCAACTCCAAGGTTGACTCAGCCTTCCATCCTTTCGAGGGTTGGTGAAATGAGTATTATTATTATTATTATTATTATTATTATTATTAACATTTATTTATAGAGTAAGGTTCAAAAAGCAGAATATAAATAAATGATATTATTGCTATTATTGTAATAAAAATCTGCCAAGCATTGGAGAATCTAAAACAACAATATCCCTAAAATGGAGAGGATCTTAGATGACTGCCTGAATAAAGTGCTTTGGTTGAGATGGACCGGCTTATAGCTTTAATAAATGGGAAATCGATTAGGAAACGGAAAGAAGACTGGGAAGCCGTCATGAAATATTGTAAATGGGAGATGGATCAAATAGATCAGAAATCTGGAGTAAGCAGAGTAAAAGTTGATTATTAATAAACAGTTCATTATTGAGAAAATGAAGGTCAAGATTAAGAGGCTGTATAAATAAATAAACTAACACTATTATTAGATGTAAGAGAAATTAAAGCAAGGTCTATAATAATCAACAGAATACAATATTTTAAAGGGACGGGTTGCAATGGAAATGAATATGTAAATCAAGGAAGAATATTGATAAGCTGAAATGTAGATCCAGGAGGTGATATTAGGAGTAAAATCCGAGAGAAAAAGGGGGATAGAAGGAAGGAAGACACTCGAAAAGTATGTAATTATGGAATGTGTGTCGATATATCTATATTGTAATAGCATTGTAATGCAAGGAACCATAAAGATCAATAAAAGCACAATAAAATTTATTTTAAAAACATCTCTACAATACTATTTATTAGTATCCAATTCCCAGCTTGTTGGGGGCATTTTTTGCTTACAGGTTGTAAACCGCTTTGTTTACTATGAAGCAGTACAGAGATGCAAAGTGCTATATTGCTATTGCTTTGACCGTCGTGACTCCATCCTGTGGAATCCTGGGATTTGTAGTTTGCGGTGGCACCAGAGCTCTGACAGAGAAGGATAAAAATCTCACAAAACTACAAATCCCAGCATTGAGCCGTGGCTGTTAAAGCAGTGTCAAACTGCATTCATTCTGCAGTGCAGATGCAGCCTATGTCTTCAGCAAGGATTGAGAAAGCAGTGCTGCTGGTTTCCAGTGTTTGTTTGTTTGTTTATGGGATTTATATCCCACCTTTTCCCAAAATGGGATTCAAGGTGGATCTTAAGGGCGGATTCGGGGCGGCTTGGTCTCAAGTGGGCAAGAGCCATGGACCCGACAAAAGAGCTGCTCTTGCCAGAGGTGGAAACAGCTGGAACGGGCCTCTCTGTATAAAGCATCCCAGCTGCCTGTCTTTTGGGACTCTGCTTGGCAATGCTGCTTTGGGGGCTGTCAGGATGAAGACCGCCACAGCCCTGGTTCAGCCCCGTTCCTGGAAGCTGTGTGGCTTTCTCTGATGTGAATCACTCCCTCTCCATCTCAGTTCCCTCGCTTTAGAATGGGAATGCTGACCTACTTTGAAAGAGTGTTGTGGGAATAGCTCAAAAGACAGGCTGAACAGTTATTGCAGAGGCGATTTGTAATACAACAGCTGTTGCGTTTGTACCCAAGGCAGACAAATCTGAAGTACGTCAGTTTGGATTCGGCTGTACACAGTGGTACATACTACAGGGAGGGATGCAAGGCCTTACAATCTGAAGTGGACGGAGCAAGCTTGTTTTCTGCTGCTCCAGAGAATAAGGCGCAGAGCAATGGATGCAAGCTACAGGGAATGAGATTCTTGACAGTAAGAGCTTTTCGATAGTGGAACACACTCCTTTGAAGAGCAATGGAGTCTCCATCTTTGGAGGCTTTGGAGCCAAGTTTGGCTGTCTCCATACTCTAAAAGAAGTGATGATCCATGGAATCATAGCATGAAATGGTTGATAGAATCATAGCATGAGGAAGGACCCCCCAAGGGCTGTCTCTTCCAGCCTGGTGTGGTGCCAACAGACCCCAAGACAGCCCAACACTTTGGGAGGGAATCCAGCACACGGTTGAAAAACTCCCACCATTAGGAAGTCCTCCCTAACACTGAACCGGAATCTCCTTTCTTGTCACTTCAATAATTGAGTTTGGGGCCCTGCCTCTGGAGCAGCAAAAACCAGACAGACTTCAGTCTCCACTGACGGCCCTTTGGTTGTTTAAAGATGTCTGCAGCAGCAAGGGTCTTTGGGAAAGACTGTAGTACTTCTTTAAAATGGAAGGCAATAGGAAAAGAGGATGGATTCCGTCAAGGAAAGCACAGCTGCCGCTCTGAGTTTGCAAGACCTGAGCAGGACTGGCACTGACTCAGGCTGCATCCACACTGCAGGATTAATCCAGTTTGACACCCAAATTTCTAATTTAGCAGACGATGAGGCTGCATCTGCACTGAAAAAATAATGCACTTTGACACTGCTTTAACTGCTACAGCTCAGTGCTGGGGAATCCTTGGGTTTGTGCTTTTTTGTGAGATATTTAGCCTTCTCTGTCAAAAGAGTGTCTTCCCTTTGTGTGTTGTGTGTCTTCAAGTCGTGTCCAATTTATAGTGATCCTGTGTAATGGTGTTTTCTTGGCAAGATTTGTTCTCAGGAGGCTTGCCGTTGCCTTCTCCTGAGGCTGAGAGCATGTGAGGTTCACCACCAAACTACAAACACCAGGATTTTACACTTCACATGAGTAAACAGTGTGATGCAG
The DNA here is from genome assembly GCF_019175285.1 of Sceloporus undulatus. Taxonomy (NCBI): domain Eukaryota; kingdom Metazoa; phylum Chordata; class Lepidosauria; order Squamata; family Phrynosomatidae; genus Sceloporus; species Sceloporus undulatus. The sequence goes on along the minus strand of NC_056526.1, from coordinate 1,379,163 downwards.
CAGCTAAAAAGGCCAATGCGATTCTAGGCTGCATCAGTAGAAGTACAGTGTCTAAATCAAGGGAAGTCATAGTACAATTCTATTCTGCTTTGGTCAAGCCTCACCTGGAATAAAACTGTGTCCAGTTCTGGGCGCCACAATTCAAAAAGGATGTGGAGAAACTGGAGCCATGTGTCCAAAGGAGGGCGACTAAAATGGTGAAAGGTCTGGAAACCATGGAACCCTATGAGGAACAACTGAGGGAGCTGGGGATGTTTAGCCTGAAGAATGGAAGGTTAAGAGGTGATAGGATAGCCCTGTTTAAATATTTGAAGGGATGTCATATTGAGGAGGGAGCAAGCTTGTTTTCTGCTGCTCTAGAGACTCAGACCCGGAGCAATGGATGCAAGCTCCAGGAAAAGAGATTCCAGCTCAACATTAGGAGGTACTTCCTGAGAGTCAGGGCTGTTTGACAGAGGAACAAACTCCTTCCTCAGAGATTTTGGATGAGTCTCCTTCCTTGGCAGTCTTTAAACAGAGGCTGGATGGCCATTTGTCAGGGGATGCTTTGATTGAGAGTTCCTGCATGGCAGAATGGGGTTGGACTGGATGGGCCTTGGGGTCTCTCCCAACTCTATCATTCTATAATTCCATAGCAATGAGTCATAGCAGTTAAAGTTGTGTCAAACTGTGTTGTTTCTTCAGTGTAGATGCAGTCTGAGATGTTGAAAACCGTTTACACCTAGAACTCTGCCATTTGCTGTGTTTGCATTCCCTGGGTCTAAATGCTATTTCCAAAGGCTCAAATGAATGTTTTAAGGTATTGCAATGCTAGAAATGTGAAGAATGGAAGGAAATTTCATTGGGAGGGCAGACTTCATATGGGGGGGGCAATGCCCTCATATTGGACCCCCTGTGGCTACTGTACAGTATATGTAGTGAAATCTCCCTGTTTGAGCTTTTTAAAAGATGGATGGCCATCTGTCAGGGGTGCTTTGACTGTGAATTCCTGCATGGAAGAAGGCTGGACTGGCTTTCCCTTGGGGTCTCTTCAAATTCTATGTTTCCATATCCCTGTTGAGAGCAGAGCCCCAAAGCACCTTCTCCGTTGTGGGCATGGCACCATGCCAGTGCCTTGTGCCCCTGCCTGGGGAAAAGGTTGCAAGAGAACAGCGTTTGCACACATGTGCCCTGTCTCCTGAATTTCTGATGTTGGTTCTCTTTGGTTTGCCGTCTCCATATTAATTTTTTAACACTGAGAAGTCTTTGAATGGAGGCTGCTTCTGTTCTTCATCCCGGCTGCCCCCCTTCTGCTCTCCCTTCTTTGGCTTCCTCTCCCCTTCTCCCTTTGATGCAACCTGAAAGTACAGCAAGGCCCTGAATTCGAGATGAAGGGAGGCATATCCTGCTTCAAAGTGGTCTTGTTGATTCAGCAACTCAGGTTCTGCAAACTGTGTGGAGCCAGGGTTGTGTTTGCGTCTCCAGCGGAGGCCTGTTCAGAAATGCAGCCACTATTGACTGATGGGCTGGAGGCCCAAAGTTGATGGAGAAACCAGGGAGGGGAGAACAGGCGCACGAAAGCCATATCGATCAGCAAGGGATTGATCATCACAGAGCGGTGTTGGCATGTGTTTGTGTGTGTGTCAGAGAGAACCGAATTGATCCAGGGCTGCGTTTGTGTGTGTCTGTGTGCATGCGCCTGTGTTTGCGGGGGAAAGGATCAGCTCACGTTATTCTGGATTTGACAGAACTGTTGTCTCTTGGGTTTTGGGGGGTTTTGGGCTATGTAGCCATGTTCTAGAAGAGTTTATTAAAGATGCTTCGCCAGCATCTGTGGCTGGCATCTTTGGAGAATTCTCTGAAGATGCCAGCCACAGACGCTGGTGAAACTTCTAGAAAATGGCCACATAGCCCGAAAAACCCACCAAAAACTATGGATGCCAGCCATGAAAGCCTTTGACTTCATATTGACTCATTTTGTTTTTCCTCTCTTGCACTTTGGGTCTCCTTTCCTGACATCTGGAACGAACAGGGAGGAGATTAGGAAAACTGTTGTCAGGTTCAGGAGGAGCAGCCGTTGTAAGTGTGCAGCCCACACTGCAAGCACCACCACAACTGACACTTGTTTGGTGGATTAAGATCGTGTGAGGCAGCGTGGCGGAGTGGTTTGAGTGCTGGACTATGACTCTGGAGGCCAGGGTTCAGTTCCCAGCCCAGCCATGAAACCCACTTTGGGTAAGTCACACACTCTCAGCTTCAGGGGAAGGCAATGGCAAATCTCCTCTGAACCAATCTTGTCGAGAAAACCCCATGATAGGTTTGCCTTAGGGTGGCCATAAGTTGGAGATCCCTTGAAGGCACACATCATCATCAACAACAACTCCTCATCTTAATGCCATTGCAATTCACTTGTTTGGTCATTGCAGAGGTTGCAATTCTTTTTTGAGCAGTCACAGAACAATATCCCTAAAACCCACCTTGGAAGTGATGCAGGGGGATGATTTATAAAATTGTAATGTATTGTTAAGTTTTAATTGATCTCTTCTGTG
>NC_056526.1:1349327-1376610 GCF_019175285.1 Sceloporus undulatus | reverse complement strand
GTCTGGGCCCCATTTTGGGGGAAAAAGCAGCATATAAATGAAAGAAGCAACAACCCATTAGACCTGTTCCTGCCTCTGGGGCAGCAGAGAAGAGGGCTGCCCCCTCTCTGGGACAGCCCTGGAGGTATTAGGGTGCATCTAGAAATAATGCTAGTTTGACATCACTTTAAGTGCTGCATCAATAGGAGTATAGTGTCTAGATTTTGGAAATAATAGTCCTGTAGCACTCATTCTGGTTTGGTCAAACCTCATCTGTGCATTTATGGGCAACAATTCAAGAGGAATATGAGAAAACGGAGCAGCCCAAAGCGGGCGACGAAAATGGGAGGGTCTGAAACCATGAAGCCTAGAGGAGAGACTCAGGGAGCTGGGAGTTTACCCTGGAGAAGAGAAGGTTAAGGTGAATGATAGCCCGTGTTTAAGTATTTGAAGGGATGTCATATGAGGAGGGAGCAAGCTTTGGTTCTGATGCTCCAGAGAATAGGACCTAGAGCAATGGATGCAAGCTCCAGGAAAAGAGTCCACCTCAACATTCCTGACAGTAAGGGCTGTTCTACAGAGGAAATGTTGCTTCCTTGGCAGGTGATGGAGTCTCCTCTGGGAGGCTGTTTCTAAACAGATGCTGGATGTCCCATCGTGTCACAGAGAGAGCTTTGATGGTGATTCCTGCATGGCTGAAGGGAGTTGGGCTGGATGGCCCTTTGGGGTCTCTTCAACTCTATGATTCTGTGCTTCTAAGAACACCTACGGACTCAGTCCTCTTTTGCATTTGTGATTTGGCAAGCCTAGGATGATAGGATGCATGAAACGGTCACTTGAGTAGAGCAGATGGTATTTATGGAGGATGGCAGTGGTGTGCTTTCTTTACCAAGTGAGGCCAAACAGGTTAAAGAATGTGCAAAGCCTCAGGAAGCATGTAGGAATGTGACATGGAGCCCAATGGGATGGAGTCCAGAATCCAGTACACCGGATGCAAGGTCCAATGCAGCCTAGTGGGGTTTTTTTTGGGGGGGGGGGTGTCACCTCCCACCATCTCTGGCCGCTGGGGAAGAATCAAAGCTCTCAGATTCCACTTCAGACACAGGGAAGAGTTCCAAGCAAAAGATGATCATGTCAATGCACTGACTGTTTGCCAAAAAGCCGGCGTTGTTGGATCATAAAACCATGGAATCACACAATTGGAGAGGGAGCCCAAGGACCATCAAGCTGAAGCCCTTGGCAGGGCTGGAAATATTTTGTTGGGGACTTTTAAGCCATGGTTGGACAGCCGCCTCTTGGGGATGCCTTAGTTGTGGATGTCCTGGACTAGCAAGAGGGTTGAACTAGATCAGTGATTCCCAAACTTTGGTCCTCCAGATGTTTTGGACTTCCGCTCCAGAAGCCCCAGCCAGCTTGGCCAACAGTCAAGAATTCTGAGACTCCAAGTCCAAAGCATCTGGAGGACCAAACGTTTGGGAACCATTGAACTACATGATCTCTGGGGATACCTCTGGTGGTCTCATGGGAAGTCAAGCCGAGTGGGGTACTGTGGGGTTAAGAGGAGTCCTGCTGAAACCACACTTTCAAGTGTAAAGACACAGAGTTGGATACCAAAGTTAGGGTTGTCTCAGGCATCATACGTAGTTCTGATTGTGTGGGTGGTTGAGAAAGCGGGACAGTGAAGAAAGCTGACAGGAAGAGAACCAACTCATCTGAAAAGTAGTGATGGAGGACAGTTTATACAGATACTTTGGACGTACCATGAGAGACAGGACCCATAAAAACAATAATGCATGGTAAAGCAGAAGGCAGTTAGAAAAGGGAAGACCGCATTGTGGATAGATGCAGGCTGCTTCTGCACTGCAGAAGTAAGCATTTTGACTCTGTGTTAACTGCCATGGCTCAGTGATAGGGATTTCTGAGATTTATAATCTGTTGTGGCACTATTTCTCACAAAACTAACAATCCAGATTCCACAGCATGGAGCCATGGCAGATTAAAGCTTTTCTGCCGTGCAGATGCAGACTCAGTCAAAGAAGCCACGGTTTGCAAGACCTGTGGAGAGCTAGTGATGACTGGGGAGATGTGAGGTCTCCTTTCATAGGGTCTTCACACGTCAAATCTGTCTTGGCAGCCGTTTCTTGTCTTATGGAATAGGCCAAATACCCTTGATATATCCCCCTCATGCTTTGTGAGTTTGCGATGGCTAAATCGGTTCACAGTCATGGTGCCCCAAATGCCAGATCGGTGGTGCAAATGCAGTGCAGTGGAAGGGTGTGTAGCAAAAGTGTGGGAGCTAACATCCCATTGCAGATTGCCGAGGGACAGAGGGGTGTCCCTGAGAGGAAGGGAAATGGGAAAGAGTGGACGCAGAGGCTCAGAAGCGATGTGTCCCTGCCCACCCACAGAACCTGAGCCACTTGGACAGACCAAATATAGAATTCAAAGAATAGCTGCGTTAGTCTCTAGAATCATACGTAGAGAGATCTGTAGCACCTACGAGACTCACTGAAAGAAAGAAAGAAATTGGCAGCATGAGCTTTCCAAGACCTCAGTCTACTTCCATATATACTCAGCTATATGGGAAGCCTCATGTATAAGGTTGAGGCAAAATCTATGGGGTTTGAAAAGACCATGGAACGTCCAGGGTAAAAGCTAAAGGTATGTAGGGAAAGACGGAAACGAACGAAGCAAAGGAAAATGATGCCAAAGAACTTTAAAATCCCAGCAGGCGTAAATGTTTTGTTCCCCCTAAACTTTAAAGGCTGTACGGATGAGAGAGGAAAGGGGTCAGTGCTACCAGCAGGCAAAGACACTCTTGCCTTTCCACAGAACATGGCCATATAGCCAGAAAACCCCACAAAGCACTATGGGTGCTGGTCATTAAGCCTTCGACGTCGCACAGTGGTTCCTTTCATAGAACCATAGAATCACAGAGCTAGAAGAGACCCCAAGGGCCATCCAGTCCAACCCCCGCCATGCAACCTCAATCAAAGCACCTGACAGAACTCTTTCTTGCAAGAGTTCAAGTACAGGACTTCATTGACCCATCGCATACGTGACTTGGGTTTTGAGTTAATCTTTTGACTACAATTTATAGACTTACACCTGGGTTATACAGTAAATTCTGGTGCTGCTTGTGCATTAAAGTGTGCAGGGTCTATGTGGCAAGGAGGTAGTGAAACCTTCTTGGAGGCCCTTTTAACAGGGGCTGGATAGGCACTGGCACAGGGAGGGTTGCTGTGCCTTCCTGATGCCCGAAGGGGTTCGACCGGTGGCCCTTGGGGGCTCTTCCGGTGCTAGGATTCTATGAAGCCCTTCACAGAGCAGGCTGCCAGGGAGGAGGAGGAGGAGGCCAGGGTAGCGGCCATGTGCTGCCATCCTGTGGAACAAATGGGATCGGACAGACTGACAAGCAGCAAAAGTGCAACCCAGGAATGCACAGGTTTTGCCCTTGTGAGATGGGCAGTGCCACGCCAAGAGAGTGTGGATGGTGTGTTGATAACACAAAGTAGACAACCAGGGTTTGCAGCTGGTACGAGCCAGACCACCAACTGGGATTTCTCTCAGCAGTCAGTTTCCCAGAACTCATCACTATAAGAACAACAAGTCTAGAGTTGGGAGAGATCCCAAAAGGGCCTCCAATCACAACCCCATTCTGCCATGCAGGAACTCTCAATCAAAGCATCCCCAACAGATGACCATTCAGCCTCTGTTAAAAACCTCCAAGAAGGAGACTCCAACTCACTAAGCGGGAATGTGTTCAACTGTCGAAAGCCCTTACTGTCAAGAAGTTCTCCCAATGTGGAGCTGGAACCCTCTTTTCCTGGAGCTTCCATCCATTGCTCCATTGGTCCTGTCTCTGGAGCAGCAGAAAACAGGCTTGCTCCATCCTTAATAGGACATCCCTTCAAGTATTTCAACAGGGCTCTCTATCACCTCTAATCTTCTTTTCTCCAGGCTAAACATCCCCGCTCCTCAAGTCCTTCCCATAGGGCAAGGTTTCCAGACCTCTTCACCATTTTAGTCACCCCCTTTGGACACATGGCTCCAGTTTTCTCAACACCTTTTGAATTGGTGGGCCCAAAACTGGGCACAGGGCTTCTAGGTTTGGGAGCCTGACCAGAGCAGAATAGAGTGGGACTATATTCCTGATCAGACACTATACTTCTGTTGTGTGCATCCTAGAATCATGTTGGCCTTTTTTAGCTGCCCCATCACTTCTTATGAACTCTTTCTCAAAGCCCCGCCAAGGCAACCCATCCAGCTTGGCCATTGGACATGACTGACTGACGGCTTATTTCTTTCTTTAACGTCCCTGAATGTCCCTCATTGCTTCTGGCATGGAGAACCCCAAGAGGCTGGCATAGATTGAAGCAAAGTATAGTTAAAAAGACTAATAACAATACAGTACTGAAAATTTTAAAAAATGTTAAATGCAAGCCTATTAAAAGTGCTAATTTAAAATAATTTTAGAGCCTTTCTGGTGATTCCCAAATCTCCAGATTTAGAGGACCCAGAAGTCCTCCAGATGTTTTGGACCTCTGCTTCCAGAATCCCTGGCTGTAGACTAAGTGGCTTCTGGGAGTTGAAATCCAAACACCTGGGGAAGCAAATTGGGGAAACCACAAACCATAGCGACGGGATGCAAGTACAGAACCCCCGTAAAAAAGATCTTCCTTTTCAAAGACCCCTTTAGGCCTGTCTCAATAAAAAGGTCTATTGACTGAAAGAAAGCAGAGGGAGCAGGCAAGCCTCTTGTGGGAGAGAGTCCCACAGGCCAGGAGTAGCCATTGGGAAGCCCTGCCTGCCATGTCCTCAGATGGACTGGGAACTGTGGGTCTAAGTTGAGAACGCCCTCCTTGCAAGCCCTTAAGAACGCTCGCAGCCAGCATAGCTTAAATCATCCATCATCATCATGATCATCATTGAATCATGGCTCAGCGTCTTCTAGCCTTGTGGCGGAGGTGCGGGTTTTGCTTTGTTTTTGTGCATTTATTTTTGGTGTGATTCTGGAGCAGAAAACTGGCCTCCAGACTAGGAGTAGACTCATTTCTTCTCAAGGAAGCAGTGACTAAGGGTGCATCTACACTGTAGTAGAAATAATGCAGTTTGACGCCACTTAGGCGCGGCTCCATCCTACAGACTCCTGGGGTTTGAAGTTTTGCCAGTCTTGAGCCTTCTCTGCCACAAGGCTACTGGTGCCTCAGAAAATCGAAATCATAGGATTTTGTAGCCTGGGGCATGGCAGTTAAAGTGGAGTCAAGCTGCATTACTTCAACAGTGTAGATGCACCCTAATTTGAGCAAACTTCTTCCCACTGCAAGAAGGTCCTTTCAAAACCCGCACGCATGCAAAGTCTATCTGCAATTTAGGGCTTCCTCTGCAAAAGAACAACATTCCTGGATAGAAAAGAGTATTTCTCTGCAGTTTTCTGTACAGAAGGTGCTCGGAGACTGGAGTGGTCCTCCTCCTCCTCCTCCTCCCTCCCAGCCTCCCAGGGCGCAGCTGGACCAGGCGAGGCCGGCTGCCCGCACTGCTGCCGCTCTCCTTCTCTCACATCCCACTCCCAGCTTTTATTTATGGCAGAGGATGCTGGGCCGGCACCAGTGTGGTTGCAAAGGCTCTCAGCAGCCAAGGCTGGAGAAAGGCCAGATGGATGGGTTCCCCAGGCCTGGTGCTTAGAAAAGGGCAAGGGTTCCTCTTGCCTCTGGACAGGTCTTTCCCCAAAGTAACCCAGCATAAGCTTTTGTACACTTGGCCTACGAAAGCTTATGCGCATTCATGCGTGCATCCCAGGAAGCAGACACATTTACAAAAGCTTATGCCACCTGAGGAAGTAGACTACATTATTTGTTTGTTTTGTGTGTTCCAACCTGTTTTGCGTAATCTCAGGAAATTGTGTACACTGGAGGAAACAGAGCTAAAATTTTGACTCCATCCAATAACTCCAGTCATGTTCTCCTGCATGGAGGGATGAAATAATGGAGGGTTACATCCCTGGCCCTGTCTATTATTGCTGAGTTGGAGGGTCTGAATCCACAAATTTCAATGCTTCAATAGGGAAAAAGCTCAGATGGTGAACCCCAATGGCTTTATACTCTTTTGGACTGGTTTAATTGTTCTGTTTTCACTTGTCAATGGTTAATTTGCTTTTGTGTCTCATGTGTGTTACTGTTGTATTGTTTTCACACGGTTGAATAATTTTACTGTAAGCATGGCATGAGGACAGACATACAGGTCGAATATCCCTCATTGGGCCGAAATCCAAATATATCCCAAAATTGTCCCAGATGGCGGCTGAGACAGGGCACCATTCGATGGTTCAATCTAGCCAACTTGCTTCATGCAAGCATGGGAAATAGAGTAATTTTTTTTTAACTTCAGGCTGTGTGTAAAGGTGCAAAAATGTTTAGACTTGGTCCATCTCTAAGATCTCTCATATGTTACATGCAAAACTCCAAATCCCAAACGCTTCTGGTCCCAAGCATTGAATAAGGAGGCCAACTTGTAGATGCTAACAGGTATCCTTTAAAACAAGAAGGGGTGAAGTTTTCAACCGTGGGTTAAGGATGTGTCGTGCATACAAAATACAGACTAAAAATTGCAATACATAAATAAAACTTCAATAAAAACATTAAAAGTATACAAATTAAAACCATTACATCAAATCCAAGCTAGCTGAGTGCAGTCGATAATATAGTATATATAGAAGGGAGTGACATGATATCAAGGAGCATCTGGGAAGGCTTGCCGAAACAAGAAGGTCTTGAGTCTCTTTTTAAAGAGATCCAGGGAGGTGGTGGAGCGGAGCTCATCGGGAAGGATGTTCCAGGTCCCAGGAGCCGAGATGGAAAAGGCCCTTTGTGAGGAGCCCTGGTAGCGCAGTGGTTCAATGCGTGCACTGCAGCCATTCACTCGAAACCACAAGGTTGCGAGTTCAAGATCAGCAAAAGGGCGCAAGCTCGACTCAGGCTTGCATCCTTCCGAGGAGGGAGCTAAAATGAGTACCCAGACTGTTGGGGGCAAATTAGCTGACTTGCTCATTAGCTTACTTGCTGTTCACCGCTATGATCTTGCCATCGGGCTCCTCAACAAATTCTTCCCAGCTGACTTAAGTGTGTGGGGTGGATTATATGGGGAGAGGCGGTCCTCCAAGTACCCTGGGCCCAAACATCATGGCTCCAAGTTGTAGAATCCTGGGATCTGTAGTTTGTTGTAGCACCAGAACACTCTGAAGAAGAAGGCCAAATATCTCAGAAAAGTAAAAATCCCATAATTCTGTAGCATTGAGCCACGGTACTTAAAGCGTGGTAGTTACTCTTCTTTGCTAATATCTCTCTCAAAGCAAACAACTAATTTCATGAATCTAGTTTAGTTTCTCCAGCAGGCAGCCGTCTGGACCTTGACCTCCTTTGGGTAAAGTGGCTCTTTCTAGGCCTAAATTGACCCAAAGAGGGCTGAATACACAAAATTGCCCCCCTCTCCAGCAAAGGATGCTGGGCTTGTGTGTGTGTGTGTGTGTGTGTGTGTGTGTGTGTGTGTGTGGTTTTGGAACAACTTTTGAAAAACAAAATCAGATCAAACATAGATCAGAATGGTGAATGTAGTCAAGAAATCAGAAGAAGACAAGGAACGGGAAGATCAGTCATGAAAGAACTAGACAAGATCCTAAAAAACAAAGATATACAACTGAGCGCAAAAGTGAGGAATGTCCAAGCCATTGCATTCCTTATTGCCATGTACAGATGGATGCAAGAGCTGGGCAGAGAAGAAAGTGGATAAAGGGAAAGTCAACTCTTTTGAGGTGTGAAGAGCATCAAGGATGCCCTGGACAGCCAAAAAGACAACCAAGTGGGTCCTTGAGCAGATCAAGGCGGAAATCTCCCTGGAAGAAGCCACGAGGATTGAGTTGAGGCTGTGCTACTTCAGCATGAATTATTAGGGAAGACAATAATGCTAGGAATCATAGAATCGTAGACCTGGAAGAGACCCCAAGGGCCCCGATCCAGTCCAACCCCTTTATTCTGCCATGCAGGAACTCTCAATCAAAGCATCCTCATTGACAGATGGCCATCCAGCCTCTGCTTAAAGACCTCCAAGGAAAGGTGGAAGACTGCAGAAAGAGAGGAAGGCCAGATGGATGGACTCTATTAAGGTGGTTATGGGCATGAATCTGCAACGCTTAAGCAGAGCAGTGGAGGCTAGAGAGTCTTGGAAACGTCTTATCCGCAGGATCGCCATGAGTCGGGGATGACTCCAGGGCATTTAACAACAACAAAGAGGATATTTGGCTTTCCAGTATAGTCCCCTAATGCCCATGAAGCAACCCAGTCAGGGCTAACAATCAGACTGGGGCCTCTGTGAAATGGTGACACTTACAGTCCTCCGCTTCCCCAACCATGAACAGAATACATCCTTTGCACAATGGCCAAACAAGCACAACCACAGGTGAAAGCTGACGTTCACAGGATAGTATGCCAGCATGATTCCATCCCTGATTTAAAATTCCCTAAAAAGACATCTCCATGTTAGTTTGCATCACTAGGCAAGGGGACCTTGTAGCACCTTTGAGACTGAGAGACAGAAGGAAGCTGGCAGTGTGCGCTTTCTTTGAGCCTAGTTCCTCAGATGCATGGAGCGCATGGTCCAGGGACAGATCTCTATAAGCAAGCTGAGTGTGCGAAGGGTAATGGAAATGCAAAAGTTGTGGGCAAAAGCAGGAGAAGGATGTTTTTGTCGCCCAATGCCCACAGTTAAAAAATGAACTGTCACCTCATCGCCATACCTCCAAGAAGGAAAATATCCCACCCCTCTTCCCTTTCTCCTTGAGTGCAAACTAGTCCTTTGGCAACTTTGAAGTTTCCATTTGCAGCAATGGAAGCAAGCTGAAGACAAAGAGGGAAGGTGTGAGGCAAGGAGAGAAGTCAGGAAACCTTTTAAAGGCAGCTGAAAAGGTGGGATAACAGAGGATTAATTGGGACTGCCAGATCAGGGCAATGAGAGGGTATGTTATGCATCCTCATGTGCAAAGATGTGCAAAGGCCAGGGTTCCTAGTACTGTAGGAGAAGCTGGGCTTTTCAGGGAGCCAGAACTGATGGTCAGGAGGCAGCAAGGCCAGGGTTTTCTTAAGCCAAAGGAAAAGGGGGAATGGTCCACAATGTTGTCAAGGGGCTTGGCAAGGGTTGAGAGCTGCAGGAAAAACAAGAGGAGAAACGTAGACATTCATTCATTCCGTGGAGAGCTTTGAAGTTCAGGAGGAGGGATTCCTGCCAAACGCGGAAGGAGTGGGGAAGCCAGGCAAAGGAGTCGGAGGTGGGGCGTTTCATCAGCAATTACCACGTTCTTACTAAACTTTAGTTAGCAGTTTAAGGACATGAAACGCGCTGCGTATCATTTAAATTAGTGGTTTGCTCCTCTAATAGCGCTCCCAGCCTGGAACGTTTGTGAAGTCGAGCTGTATCAGTTCTCTCCTTTTTTATTCAAACAATAATTAATTACAAAGATACACAGGGCTGGAAACGGAGAGGAACGCCATGCTTCCGGAGGCAATGCTTGTCAGCCGCTTTTGCCACGGGAGCTGGGTAGAATAAGAAGAGCTGGAAATAGAAATCACCCATGTTTTCTTAGTTAGGATTGCAAAGGAATTGAAGACCCCGACCTCCTGGTTCAGAAATAGGAGAAACAGCCCTTCCCCATAAGTGGTACCTCTTGGATGTGCCAGATTGCAATACCCATCACTCCCAACCCAGAATGCAGCCTCCGAGGAGCTTCTTGGACACTGAATGTGGTCCTGGGGGTGAAAGAGGCATCCTCATATCTGGTTTTAAAAAGTCCTGCTGCCCCATTCGGACCCCAGACCCTTCCTTTGTCATGCAAAACATCCTCAAAGTGGTCCCTGAAGAAGATTCCAACACCTTGTGTGATGGGTCTTTCTGTCGCCCCTTCCCTGCTTCTGCCTCAGCTGGATGGGACCCCTTGAGACCACCTTAAATGAGTGAAGTTGCCATCAGCTACTGAATTGCCCCCGTACTTTTCTTAGTAACTCAGTAGGAAGTTACTTTGGGGTTGCCTTCTGTCCCTGATGCTGCAGAGACTTTCCTCCCATCTCCAGCCTTGGCGGGGAGATGAAAAACTGAGCAAAGGGGCATGAAAAAGTGTGTATGAGAGAATATCTCAAAGAAAAGAGTTTTATTCCAAGTAGGGGCTCTTGATAACACCTTTCCCCCGGCTAGATTTAACCATTACAAGATACAAACAGAGTTGGTCATTCCAACCAAATCATGAAGATAATCAAAAGACCCTAACACAGCTAGCTAATACGTTCCCTAATGCTGCTCACAGAACAGATGGGATTTGTTGTCTTTGCCATTCATGGGAGCTTTGACTCTGTGGTCCAGCTCCACCAGCCTCCTCTCATGGAACCCCTGTTCCAGATGTTCCTTTGTTTATAGATAGACAGACAGACAGACAGACAGACAGACGGATAGATAGATAGATTTATTATGATCAACTGATCAAACATGTTCATTTGTTTAAAAACTTCTCCTCATGGTCCTTCTCCATCGCATTGGACAACGGTTATCTCGCTGACCATCATTAAAATGTAATTGTCTCTCCTCCTTCATTTCAACCTTTGTTATCTGGAGAGAAGGCTCTGATAAAATGCAAGGACTTCCATTTATCATACTCTGTGTATGAAAAGGACAATTAAAGGCTTTGGCCAGCCATAAATAATCTGGACCTAGATGTATTGTTCTAGATAGACTCTAACTCCAGGAAAGCATTACCAAATACAGGTTGAGTCTCCCTTTCCTGGGATTCAAGAAACCAAAATACTCCAAAATTGCCCAGAAGAGTGGCTGAGATAGTGACCCTTTTGCTTTCTGATGACTTTGCTTATGCAAACTTTGTTTCATGCACAACATTATTAAAAATACTGTGTATAAATTTACCTTCAGGCTGGCTATGTGTATAAGGTGTATATGAAGCTTAGATGAATTTCATGTTTAGACGGGGGTCCCATCTCCAAGATATTGCATTATGTATATGCAAATATTATAAAATCCCTAAAAATCCCAAACGCTTCTGGTCCCAGGCATTTCAGATAAGGGAGACTCAGCTTGTTTTGAAAAACAGCGCCAAAGGGCAGTGGAAATCCATGCCTTGCGAGTTTGACAACCAGCAGGTAGCTATTAGCAAGTTTATGTTGGACTGAAATAGCCAGTGAAAGTATTGATTTCAGTTCACTTGGCCATGCATTTCTCTGCAAAATTAACATATCATCCGCATTCATCAATTACATGGAGCTTACGTTTCTGCGTTTATGAAGAGCCTGCATCTAACAATGCAGGGGTTGGGGGCATTTTGTTCAGTCTGTGTAAGAGGAAAAGCTCAAAGAAGCAACAACCCTTATAAAAAGGGACGCCTGGCAGCCCTACCGGGGTGTAGCTATGGCAGAGGGGGGGCAAAATTAGAACACTGGCCCCGAAGAAGGCTTCTGCTTTCCACTCCTCATGTCCTTTTCCTTCATTTCGGCAATTTCAGACAGTGCAAAGAGTGGGCCATTGGAACTCTTTCACACCTGGAACTCTTCTCTTGGCTATGTTTGCATTTCCTTCTCTACCAAATATCATTTCATAAATGAGAGCCAGCGTGGTGGAGCGGTTTGAGCATTGGACTACAACTCTGGAGCTCAAGGTTCGAATCCCGCTCGGCCATAGAAACCCATTGGGTGACTTTGAGTGAGTCACACACTCTCAGCTCTAGAAAACCCCATGATAGGTTTGTCTTAGGGTCTTGATAAGTCAGAAATGACTTGAAGGCACCCCCACCACCAACAGATCGGCTCTTCCTTGTGACAGCATTCTTGGATTTCACCCAGCCATGAAGGAAGATTGTTAACAGGCAGATGATCCTTTTGGATTACAGAGAAATTTCTGTGTTTCCAAAACATTTCAAGGATCCCTCGAAGGTCTGTCAGAGTTTCACAAAACGCCAAGCTTCTGCAGACGGAGGGGCTATTTGGATTGCTGGTGCGGATGCCGTTTTTTGAGACTGTTAGCATTTGGGGGCAGAAAATTTGCATTCTTTATGAAAAAATAGCATCCCCCCCCCCACAAGTAAATGCTTTTTCTGCACAGAATTGCCTGTGAAATTTGTGTGCAGAATAAATCCCAAACTACAACATTTTCTGTGTAGGAAACAGCATCTTCTGTGCAGAAAATAATATTTCTACACAGAAAAAGATGACATTTCTGTCCCGAAAAGGCTGCTTCCTGTGCAGAAAATGTTTCCTGCTTCCAATAAATAAATTGGTGTGAATTTTGTGGACAATAAACCTTGAGGAGTGAAGATTGCCATCAGATCCAGCTGCCTCTTACCAAAGGAGAAATGCGTTTTGATGCTGGTTTTTTAACCATCTTCCTAATAGAGCGGGCCCTTGCTGTTTGCTGGGCTTTGCTTCCAGGAGCCCTTGAGGATGCCAGAAATCTGGTAAAATGTTGTCCCTTATATAAAACGGCAAAATCAAGGTTTACTTTTTGGATTGTATATATTTTTGGAATATTTTCAAGCCTTGGCTGCTTGAATCTGTGTCCCAGTTTGGCCCAAATGGCTTCAGGTGTTCTTAGGACATAAAGCAAGGGGTTCCCAGGGGAGATCTCTTTGCCCCTGGAAAGCATGGATGTCATTTGCAGTGTGGTATGAAAGCCACTGAATGTTTGATCAATGCGTCATGAGAACAAGGTTCAAGTTCCACTCGGCCACAGAGGATCCCTGGGTGAGCTTGGGCACATTACACTCCCTCCGCTTTCTTACCCTTCCAAGACTGAGCCCATGTTCTGTTGTTCTAAGCATGCCAGTGGCAAGAAACACCTTTTGTGGTTTTTGAGAGATGGAGATGTAGAAGGCGACGTATGTGGCTGGTTTTGGCCAAATTCTGACGTATTTGGCACGGGGAAGAAGCAAAGGAAGGGCCACGGAGGGGGTGGGCTGATGCCCGTGGCCCATGCAAAAGGGGTTGGGGACCCAAAGGGTCTGTTTCTGAATGTGACACTGAGATCTCTGCCTGCTCCAGAATGCCCCCTGACCATGGCTGTCCAGCTGGAGTACTCCGTCGAAGTGATCAAAGCCCTGAAGAATGGCGGCGCTCACCTGGACTTCCGGACGCGGGAGGGGATGACGGCGCTCCACAAAGCTGTCCGGTGCCGAAATCACACTGCCCTGATGGTGAGTCCCTCATTTCCTCCATTTTTAATTTCCTCTGACCTTGGTTTCCCCCAAAATGCACCTAACAAGAGCCGAGCCAGAGCCAGCCTCTCACTTTTGCATTTACCCATCATCTCCTCTGCCTTCTCTCTGGGGCTTAGCTACCCACATCTGTGCCATTCAGTGCTGTGGGGCTACATTTCAAAGGACCACAGCTGGTTGGTTTGCTGCTTCTGGATAAATTTTGGAAGATGTGGGGGGGAGGGGAGGAAAGACAGGACCATTACTCAGTAACTGAGCCCCTCAAAGAAACCAGGGTTGCCAAGTTTGCAAGACCTTAACAGGACTGCTGAAGGCCTCCCATTTAGAGGGCCACCATAAGTCAAAGCCAACTTGACAACACACTGGCAACAAAGACACATCCCAGCAAATAGAAGAAGGAGGTTGTCTTGAGCTCGGTTCTTCTTCTTCCTTGTGTCTCCCTTGCTTCTCCTTTCCTTGTGGAACAAGGGTGGGAATCAGGAGGCCCTCCAGAGGTTCTCAGACTGCAAGTCCCAGCAGCCCTATATGCAGCATAGCCAGGGTCTAGCAACACTGAGTTGCAGTCCAACAGCATCTGGAAAACGTCACAATTCTCAATCCTGTTGACCATATGCCTTGCCCTAGGTGCCCACTGCCCACGCTGCTTAGACTCCTGCACCAAACCTCTTGGCCCCCATAGTTTTTTGTGGGTTTTTCAGGCTCTGTGGCCATGTTCTAGAAGAGTTTCTTCCTGAGGTTTCTCCAGCATCTGTGGCTGGCATCTTCAGAGAATGCTTGCCTGGAAAGGAGTTGGGTCTGTATATACTGTGTGACCTGGAAAGGCAGGAGTGATTTGCAGTGTATTGTTCTGTTGCTAATGGCAGGCCTCAGGGTGGGAGGGTCTGCAGAAGAGGATTTGTGCCTGCTTGATTTACACATGCAAATCACTCCTGCCTTTCCAGGTCACACAATATATACACATACATACATACATACATCCAAGTCCTTTCCAGGCAAGCGTTCTCTGAAGATGCCAGCGAAACCTCAGGAAGAAACTCTTCTAGAACATGGCCACATAGCCTGAAAACCCCACAAAAAAACTATGGATGCCGGCCATGAAAGCCTTTGACTTCTCCTTGGCCCCCTTTCTCTCTGCATTTCCATACCCTGGAAAGCTCAGTGGGTTCTTCCTCTTGTTGCTGGCCTCATGTCTTTGGTGCTTTCCTCCTCATCCATCTCCTCCTGTCTAGGAAAGAAAAAGGAGGCTGCGTGGGTTTCTTTCAAGAGAGCAGCCAATTTGCACAAGGGACACGGTTGCAGTCCACTGTGCATGCCGCTGCAAGCACACGCCGGCATTTTCCTTGTGACATGTTTGTTGCATTTACAGTATAAAATGTCCCCATTCTGGGAAAATGGACTACATTTCTTACCATTTGGCTGTTTTAGAAACTGTTTGTCCATATTTTGTTTGTTTATTTTAGTAAGTTCTTTTAGAGAATGCTAGCTTTGAGTGTTGAACTAGGACTCCATCTACTGCCACGCTTCAGAATTAATGCAGTTAGACATTCCATGCTATGGAAACGTGGGACTTGGAGTTTGTTATGGCACCAGAACTCTCTGACAGAAAATGCTAAATCTCTCACAAAACTACAAATCCCACGATTCCATAACAGTGAGCCATGGCAGCTAAAGTAGTGTCAAAATGCATCAATTCTGCAGTGTAGTGGCAGCCCCAGGAGACCCGGATCTGAATCGTCACTCAGCCCGGAAACACACTAAGTTCCCTTGGACAAGTTACTGTATATATGCGTCTATAAGTCTAAAATGTTATGCCTAAAAATTGACTCCAAAGTCCCAGGTTGACTTATTTATGGGTCACTATGGAAATGTGATAGCAGTGGTTTCAGATTTGCCCATGCGCTGCAGAGAGAGTTTATTCCTCTCTGGAGCTAAGCAGAAGGAGTTCTGGGTGATGGATTGATATTGCTGTTTGTTTAAGAGTCCGTCCGGCTGAAACGAAAGCTGAAACAATGAAGAAAAGACTAAATGAGAGTCTCTCTCTTGCCATACGCACCGAAGGAGCCTCCAAGTTTTACATGGGTCATGGCAAAATCATAATTTGGCCCCAAAACCTTAATACATGAATTCGATTCATAGTTGAGGATATACAGTGCACTCTCTCAGCCTCAGAGGAAGGCAAAGGCAAAGGCATACTGAGCAAATGTGGCTTAGAAAATTCAACGATGGGGTTGCCTTACTTCGGGTCACCGTAAATTGGAAACCACTTGGAGGCACCTAACAATATATTTTTTTAAAGGGGGGAAACCCAAGAATGTCTTGAAGTCGCAGCTCAGATTTCCCCAAAGACTGCCAAATTGAACAAACTAACGAAGAAGAAACAATCACTGTTCTCCCATTCTTGAAAGTATAAAACCCAGCTGTTGCTCAGGACGGTTTCGCTCCTTCGGGCAAATGCACTGGTTCCTCGATGGTTTAAAAATGAATGGAAGTGAGGAGCGACGCAGGAGGGGACCGAAGGGCATTTGTTAAGAGACACAGCTTGGAAGAAGACTATCTGGACACCTGAGACAAGCCCCGGAGGGAAAGGGGGCCAGCTGCAAAATGCTTGGCATTGTGGGCTCTCATCGGGGGAAATTCGTTTCTGCAGACACGCACATGGCTTGTCTCCACAGAATAACAGCATTTCTTTGCCAGCTCTCAAACTAGCAGGGCCCCAAAGTGATGTGAAATAGGCAAAAGCATTTAAAACATTACATACATAAAGGAAAATGATGGCAGAATGGGGTTGGACTGCATGGCCCTTGCGGTCTCTTCCAACCCTTTTGATTCTGTGAAAACATTTTAAGACAGACTGGAAGCTCGCTTTACAAATAGTCTTGAAACCAAATGTTCTTCTGTGCAGATGGCATGTTGCTTTGAGCAAAATGCAATGATCGCTGTAGGTTTATTCATTTATTTTGGTACAGAAAACACCTGCAGAAAAACCAGACGTGGCTTTTCTGTGCAGGAATCCACACCTTTGTGCAAACTGCATAAATATTATGCGACTCATGCAAGTTCGTGTAATTTGTGCAAATGACGACATTCCTGCAGAGAAGGCCAGCATGGCGTTTTCTGGAATGGGTTTACAGTACAAACCCTCCACAAAACAATATTGCTGCCCAGGAATCAGTGCATTTTGTGCAAATGAATTTCCCCCGACAAGAGTCCCAAAACAGTCCTCCAAAGTTGTATAGAAACTCTCAGGTTCCCATGGAGTGGGAGAAAAGTGCAGAAGCTATTTATCCTCACATGAAGGAATGAAATAACTGGAGATTTATATCCCTGCTACGCATTTTTCTTTTAAAGCAGCAAAGCTGGAGATGTTTTTAGACGGAGAACTAGGTGAGAGAAGAAAGGTCAATAGAAGCCAAATTGAACGGCGGGTTTCTTATTGTTGCAATAGATGAGAAAACGCAAAGAGCTGCTTGATGTGCTGCCATAGAGCCAAAGCCCAAATGAAGAGGGAAAACATTCCTATTCAAGCCACCTTTTTAATGCTTAAGCAGCAAAGGTTTTTAAAGCTATGGTATGTTTTGTCTGTTTTAACGAAGGTCCAAAACACACTGCAGAAATAGCCCAGTTTGAGACTGCTCTAACTGCCCTGGCGCAAGGCTCGGAAATTCTGGGAAGTGTAGTTTTGGTAGAAGGCATTTAGCCCTCTGATCAGAGAGATCTAGTGCCACAATAAACTACAGTTCCCAGGATTCCCTAGCACCGAGTCAGGGCAGTAAAACTGGTCTCAAACTGGATTATTTCTGCAGTTTGTTTTGGACCTCAGTATGTTTTTTTAAAAATCAGGTTTATAGTATTTTATAGTGCTTTAATGTGGTGTTTTAAATTTTATTTTGAATTTTTGGTTAACATTTTAATTTGTTATGGAAGCCGCTTTGGGTCTCAGCCTGTCAGGCTCCCAATTGCCACCCCCAAACAAACACACGCTCAGGTTCCCACAAATAACAACACAAAAACACACACACACACACACACACACACTGTCTATAGTAAATAAATAATGAAAATATGTGGATGCTTAGTGAGGAGAGGCCTGGAGGAAGGAGAAGCTGCATCTGGCAGCCTCTGCCACTGATCCCACCTTTAAAGCTATATAAAACCTGGAGTGGACTCTCCATCCCACTGACATGGAAATCACCAGCCACCACTGCCCTCTTCAGCGTACATAAACGCACATGCGCACACGGGCGTTTTCTGCCCCTGAAAGAGTTGCATGCCCATCAACTGTTGGTTGGTGTTAACCTGGGACCCAATTTTGAGAGAAAGGCAAGTACATCATCATCATCATCATCATCATCATCATCATCATCATCCAGGTTAGGTATCCCTTATCTAGAATTCCAAAATCTGAAATACTCCAAAATCGTTGACATGGGTGATTGGGACAAGTGACACTTTTTTCCTCCTGAAGGTTCAATGTACACAAACTTTGCTTCATGCCCAAAATCATTTAAAAGATTGTAAAAAGATTACTGCCTTCAAGCCATGCGTCTGAGGCGTATATGAAACAGAAATGAGTTTTAGGGTTAGAGCTGGATCCCAGCCCCAACATGCCTCATTATGTACAGTCAGCTCTCCACTTCGGTCTGGTTTGGTTTTGGACCCCTTGCGGATACCAAAAATTGCAGGTCCTCAAGTCAAGCTGCCTTTCTCCCAAAAATGGACCCAAAGTGGCTCACGAGATAAAAAGCACTTTAAAAAAATAGTTAAAATAACCCCATTAAAACAGTATAAAACTAAAATTAAAAACAAACAAAAGTGAAAAACCATAATCTAAAACAAATATCCCAGATATAAAAGCCACCAAACCCCATTCCAGCTACCAAAAATTGCAGGTCCTCAAGTCCCATCATCATCAGTGGCCACTGACGTGTGCATGGCTGTGGGCACATACCTCCGTTGACAGCAATGGGGCCAGGCCATCCTCGAATGCTGCAGTCTACGGATGGCTAGTCTACCGATACGGAGGGCCAACTGTATATGCAAATATTCCCAATTCCAAAAAATCCCCAAATCCCAAACCCTTCTGTTCCCAAGCATTTCTGACAAGGGAGAGTCAAGCAGTGCCACCATGAGCTCCACAATCCCCCCTCCCTGCATTCAGTGCAAAATTCCAGGACAACCACGCTGGACTTTGCCCTGACTTTCCCCACTTCCCCGACTGTAAAAGGGGTATTGCAATGCCAGCCAAGTGTCCAGGGCTGGCATAACTCATACCTCCTGAAATAGCTTCAGCACTTTGGATGGCTCCTTCAAACTGAAACCCCGGCCATCCATTCAGGGTCCCACTCTGGCAGTGGAAGCCACCAGCCATATCCCTTTGTGCCAAGACGTCTAAGCTGAGACTGACCAACTGCCCTTGCCTGTTGTGGCTGTGTTTTGCACAGACGTTGTTAGACCTGGGGGCCTCCACCGATTACAAGGACAGCCGCGGCTTAACGCCTCTGTACCACAGTGCCATGGTTGGAGGGGACCCCTACTGCTGCGAGTTGCTGCTGCACGACTACGCCAAGGTGGGCTGCATGGACGAAAACGGCTGGCAAGAAATCCACCAGGTGAGTGGCAGGGGCAGGGAACCCTCCGGAAAGGATTGGCTGCCTTTCTCCCTTTCCCTGGAATAGGAAAGAGGCTCCCCACTTTCGGACAATATCTGATCCAAGTCTTTGATCCTCCAGCGATCAGAGCATGAACCAATGGACTCAAATGACAAGGGATTCCACATAAATATTAGGAAGAATGTTTTGACTGTAAGACCTTGTTTGAGAGTGGAAGACGCTCCCTTGGAGTGTGGTAGACTCTCCTTTTTGGGAGGTCTTTCAGCAGAGGCTGAATGGGCATCATTCAGGATTGTTTTAATTGTATTCCTGCATGGCAGGTATTTTGCCTGGAAATGAAAACTGAGAGGCAACATGACAGTTAGCCTTACATTTTTGAAGGGTTGTCATGTAGAAGATGGAGAAGGCTTGTTTTCTGTTGCTCCAGAGACTAGAACATGAACCAGTGAATTCCAATTACGAGAGATTCCTCCTAAATATTAGGATGAAACTCTTAAGAGCTCTTTGACCGTGGAATGGACAGTGGTAGGCTCTGCTTCTTTGTAGATATTCTTTAAATAGAGGTTGGATGAGCATCTTTGAGGAACTTTTTGGCTGCGGATCCCTTGCACTGTCAAGGAAAGGATTAGATGTCCCTGCATTTCTACAGTCTCTTTTGCCAAATTCAGAATGGTTAGACTAGGAGCCAATCAGTTTTCTCTCAAATCAATTCAGGCTCTTTCAGGAGTGTTTTAACTGTTTGTTCCTTCATGCCCAGAGGTTGGGCTAGTTGGCTAGTTGGCCCTTGTGGCCCCATCTAACTTTTGGTTGTTCTGCAAGTGGTTTCTTTTCTTTTCTTTCTTTTTTTTCTTTTGCCCTTTGGCTGGGATTCTAGGAGCCAGAGTTGAAAAGTAAATGTGAAGTGAAAATTAAAAGAGTAATGTTTCCAAGCACATTTGTGAAAGTGTGTATGAGTGTAGAATTGAGCCACTAAGTCCAGGGTTTTCATGCTTCCCAGCTGGCCTCTGACTCCTCTTTTCCCCCTCTCTCCTTCCCTTCCTCCTTTCCCCCCTCTTTCTGCCTCCCTTCTGGAGCAGGCCTGCCGCTATGGACATGTCCAACACCTGGAGCACCTTCTGTTCTATGGGGCTGACATGACGGCACAGAATGCCTCGGGAAACACTGCCCTCCACGTCTGTGCGCTCTACAACCAGGTGAGAATGCTTCACTCTGTGTCCTCCTTAATTCAGCAAGGGCAGGAGTGCCCCTGTCCATCCTCATATGACCCAAGAACATTGAGACACAAGTGGTGTCAAAAGCCAGATCCTTAGTTTCTGTGTCTAAGACCTTGGGCAGTGGTTGGCAATGAGTGCAGAGACAGTCCTGGGCACAGCTACCCTTGGATGGCAGGTAGCAATCCCCTCAACCTTCACTCAGTGGGGGGCACTTGCCTTGCCCATCAGGCCTTGCTCTGGCAGACAGAACAGCAGTGGTGACTCACAGGGGTGTCCTTTTTGGTCCATGCCCCTGGGCATTAAGCTAGCCCCTGCTTCTGGGCTAGATGGACCAACAGCCTAGTGAGGAGGAAGACAGGTTCGTGTGTGTGCAAAATCACTACTCACCATGAATGGGAAGGGATGATAGGCAGAAGCCTGTGGGAACACATTTCACCCCTTATATCTGCCCCCACTTTTGCACTCTAGTTCCAAGCTGGCTGCACCAAGGAGACCTTCTGTCTCTTCTGAGCCTGTTCTCCCTCTGCTTTGTCACCCGCTGTCTTTCTCCTCCTCTTTAGCTAATGGTGACTCCTCTCTTTCATCCTCCAGGAGAGCTGTGCCCGGGTTCTTCTGTTCCGCGGTGCAAGTAAAGAGATCCGGAACTACAACAGCCAGACGGCATTCCAGGTAGGAGAACAAATGGGGAATTCTCTCCCCGCTAGGTTTCCCAGGGCTCCATACACAGCCTCTATGTCTTTCTTGAAAAAAGATGCTGTCAAAGGCTCTCCCAAAAAGTTGCTGACCACCCAGGGAATGGGATAGCCCAGCTCCAGCTAAAGCAAGAGCAGCCTCGAGTCTTGCCCTGGCACCCAGAGACACTTATGGAGAGAGCAAATAGAAGGAGAGGATTTGCTCAGCAAGAAGGACTGTAGATGGTGTTGGGTTAAGGAGAAACTCAGCTCAGCAACCTCCAGAAACAAAATAGCTTCCAAATGAGCTACCAAATTCCCTCTCCCTGGCAGTGGCACATAAATGGGTGCATTTCACCCTAATTCCTGACCTCTCATCTGATTTCAGAAACAGAGTCAGGCCTGGTTAGTTCTTGGACAGGAGACTATCAGGAGAGAAGTGGCCACTGCCGATCAAAATTGAGAGCACTGAGCTAGGTGGACCAATAGTCCAATTCAGTATAGCAGGGCATCTTACATTCATACATTCCTGACCTCATCTGATGTTGGAAGCTTAGGAGATAAGCCTTGGTTGTCCCTTCCATGAAAGACCACCCCGAAGGATGACCAGAGATCTCTAGGGTAGGACCAGGAAAGAACAGAGATAGCTACTGCCAGTCAGAGGTGACAATACTAGGCTCAAGGGTTGGACCCAGTATAAGGTCAACTGATTAGTTTTATAGATCACTGCACTCAGAAGCTAAGCAGGGCCAGGCCTGATAACCACTTGGATGGAAGAGCATCAGGTGGGAATGCTGAGCATCCCTAGGTATGGCTAGGGATCCATCTTGCTTGGAAAGCTGCACCTGCCAGACAGAGTTGACAGTACTGGTTGAGATGGTCCTCCAAGCGTCCTACTCAGTAGAAGAGCAGCTTCCTACCTTTTCAATCCTGTCTAGTTATGGAAGCCTGGTTATTATTTGGATAGGAAATGCCCCATCCAGGAAATCCCTGGATTCTTCAAGTACAGCTAGGAGAGAATCGCACCTGAAACCCTGAGGGGACATGGCTGCTGCCAGGCAGAGTTGGCAATGCTGGGCTAGATGGCTTCCTAAGAATATGACTCAAAACAAGGGTAGCTGCATATATTCTCATTTAGATGGCCCCAGAGTCAATCCCTGGTATCTCCAGGAAAGTATATTGCTTGAAACACTGAAGAGCCACAGCTGCTACCAGTCAGCGCTTCCAATACTGGGCTAGATCACCATCCAAAGTGTCAGTAGAAGGGCAGCTTCCTGCATTTCTTCATGAAATGTGCAGGTGGAGCAGATTGGGAAGATTGCTTCTGCAGCCAAGCCTTGAACGATCTTAGAGGAAGGAAGTCATATGCTGCACATCCAGAATCCTTCTTTTCCCCTGCTCCGTCTCTCCAAAATGCATGCTCAATGGCTGTGCTGACCAGAGAGGATGCTCTTCCTCCTGATGTCCTGAATTCTATGGCCCTGAGTTCTCTTCATCACTTGGTTCTTAGAGGAGGGCATAAACCAAAGATGCCCACTGTTCTTCTCGCTTTCTTCTGTGTGACTGCAGTAGCACACTTCTGCCTTCTTGGAATCAAAGATTATAGATTTGGAAGGGGTCCCAAGGATCATATAGTGCCCTGTGTCAGTGTAGGAAACCCATATCTGAAGAATCCAGCTTTTGCCTGAAAACCTACAATGAAGGAGGAAAGGTGCCACCTCCTAAGATGGTCCATTCTACTGTTGAGCACCTTTCACCTTCAGGACGTTCTTCCTGATGTTGAGTGAAAATTTCCTTCCTCATAATTTGAACACATTTGTTGTCATTTTAATCTCTGGAGCATCAGAAAACAAGCTTGCTTCATCTTCTACACGACATCCCTGCAGATATTTAAAGATGGCTTCTCAAGTCTTCTCCAGGCTAAACATAGCCAGCTCCGTAAGCTGTTCCCCCCAAAGTGTGATGGTACCCCAAACTTTGACCATCTCGGTTGCCCTCCTCTGGACACGTTCCATGTAGCTGGTGTGGTTGCTGCTGTTGTTTTAGGTGGGGATGGCCTGAGAGTTGTTATGAACATTGAAGTAACTTTTCCAAGCTCTGAGATAGCTGCACTTTGAAGACAGTCCCTGAGAATCATTTCTGCTTTGGCACGCCAGCCGTGTGAGTGATAAATCCAGAGCTATTTATATCACAGGCCTTTGTCAGCAAGGCTCCCTTGGGAAGGAGAAGGGCAGCAGAGGCAGCTTTTCTTTGCCAAGCAGAGACCTTTGCAACTTCTGATGGAAGGGACTGAGCATAGGCCCATTGGCCAGGGATGGGCTGCATGCGCTCATGCTGTGTCTCCCTTCCAAGACAACCCTGGGCAGCGATGAGTAGAGCACAGTCTCATAAGTGTCATCCCCATCCTCCTCATTTTATATTCTGCCCTTTTCTCCCAGTATTGGCCCTCGAGGAAGCTTGTTGTTGTTAAGTGTCTTTGAGTCAGCTTCAGCTCATGGGGCCCTGTGAACCAGGCACCTCCAAGACCCCTTCTTGTCTTCGACAGCTCTGCTCAGGTCCTGCGGTCTCACGGCCGGCCATGTCCTCCGTGGTTAATTTATAGCACTAATATTTCACTCTCACTGCTACAGCCGGCTCCTGCAGATTCCTGGGGTTTCCAGGTTTTGGGAGGAGGCACTGAGAATTCTTAGCCAGAAAGCTCTTAGGCCTCAGTAAACTACAAACCCCAGAATTCCACAGGAGGCAGCCATAGAAGTTAAAGGCTCAGCATTAGGAGGAACTTCCTGACAGTAAGAACTGCTTGACAGTGGAATGCACTCCTTCCTTGAATATTTTGGTGGAGCCTCCTTCTTTGGAGTCCTTAAAGAGAGGCTGGATGGCCATCTGTCAGGGATGCTTTGATTGAGAGTTCCTGCATGGCAGAAGGGGGTTAGATTGGATAGCCCTTGTGATCTCTTCCAACGCTATGATTCTATGATTTTATGAACTGAGCACATTGCAAAGGCAGCCCCATATAGAGCGCATTACAGTAATCTAAATGGGAGGCAACCAAGACATTTGTCACTTTAGCCAGAGCAGACATCTCCAGGAAAAATAAGGAGAGTGCCAGGCATGAAAAAGACTTCTGCCAGCCCCATTCTATGCTTTCCATAGCTAAACCCTACCCTGCCAAGTGTGAACGAACATTTGAACTAAATCTTCCCCCACTGCTTTCCAACTGCAGTGCCTCTGAGCATGTGAAGTGTCTCCTGTTACTTCCCTTAGAATTACGTTGGCTTTATGTTGCTGACTCATGTTCAGACTATGATCTACTAAGACTCCCAGATCCCTTTCGCATTTACTGCCATCCAGCCAGCTGTCATCTATCCTATATTTGTGCATTTCATTTCTACTGTTCCAGTGGAGTATCCTACATTTATCCTTGCTGAAATGCTAGTTTTGGCCCAGTTTTCTAAGCTGTTACGGTCATTCTGAATTCTGAATTCAAACCTTGATATCCATAGCCATAGTCCAGTGCTCAAACCACTACACCAGACTGGCTGGCCAGGAGATGCTGGGTGGAAATGCTCAGCAAAGGAGCTCTCGGGGTCCTGAACCCTATCCCCAAAATAGGTTCAGTCTCTTGGATAATTTCATTAAAATGCAAATTAAACCTGGGAGCAAGTTAACTGGAGCCAACACCAGAGAAGGATCTTCCCTAGAACCTCCTCCTTCTTGCTTGATCTGGAAGATCATTCCTTCTGAGTAGGAATAGAGAGAATCCTTGAAAAACAATGTTGAAACCCATGCTTCTTGAGCATCAAGAAACACTAGTGAGCGGGATCCTGAACTGGTGAGAATTTTCTCCGTATGAGACTTATTCTCACAAAATCTACACGTGAGGATTTGTTTTCTGCTGAGAAAATATTTCAGTGCAGAAATATTATTTTATGCACAGGAAAAGTGACCTTCTGCACAGAATATGTGGCCGGGAAATGTTTTACCATGCTCAAATAACCATGCACATTTTTGTGTGTGCATGCAGAATAAGTCTTATAATGCAAATAGTGTTTGAAAACTGCAGCAATTCCTGAAGTCTTTCTCTCAGTGAGAAGCAAATTTCTAAAATTATTCACAGCTTCCTTCAAGAAGCTTCTGACCCAAAACTTAGGGCTTGAAGAGCTGTATAGGTCGATGTGTCCCTTCCCAGAGCAACTGGTCTTCCTTCTGCCCCTTCCCAGGACGCCTCTTTCTCCCATTCTCTCTTTCTCTTGGGATTTCAGTGTCTTCCTCTAAAATGCTGGAGAGTTCCATTCCTCTCCTCCTCTCTGTTGTTTTTTTCACCCATCCTTCTCTGCTAAGGTGGAATGTGTCGTTTTGTGGCTTCTCATTATGAAGGCAGCATTTCACGGTCCTCTGCCTCCATTTCATACTTGAGATCAGGCTGCGGCATCTTGGATCTGTTACAGTTCCATATCGTCACAAGCGATTATTAACAACTCCTTGGTTGCCTCTTCTCTTTGAATATGAGAAGCCATATTCTGGTCTCAAGAGAAAAGAAGGAGCTGAGCTGAGTCTTGTTTCTCAGCTGTCTTTCAGGGAGGCTTTTCTGGAGCTTTGTGTGGCTGTTTCATGGAGAGGTGGCCGATAGAAGCCGAGAAGGAAGGAATTGTTGCAGCTTCACAATTCCAAGGAGTTTGAGAGTCTGCTTATACTCTGCCAAGGTGCAAAAAATACTTGCCAGTGTTGTTAGTCTTTGATGAGAAAGGCTGTTTTGAAATGGTGAGACACCACACTTTGGGGGGGGGGGCTGCCTTTTTGTTGTTGTCTGCATCTAGGGACTTTTTGTCCCCCCAAAATGTTTGTGCAAACAGTTGTTTTTGCACAAAAGACCACTGTATTGTGCAAAAGCATTGTGCAAAAACAGTACATTTTCTGCAGAAAAAAAGGAGCTTTCTGCAGGAAAAGTTAGTTTTCACACAAAACCAATGTGTTTTGAGCAGGTAAGGTTTTCCCAGAAAGGCTTCAGATGCAAACTAACTAACTAACTAAATCCTCTCATAATCTCACCCAAGAACTTTTGAAATGGTTTCTTCTTCCATGCAAGAATGAAGTGACTATTTGAACCCCTGTCTCCCAATGGTTCTATGGAATAGGGGCCAAAGAGATAGCCATGGGTCAATGGCAGTGCGGGGAGTTTTGAACCCACTGTTCCTGGGCCCAGTTCCAAGCCAGTGTTTACAAATGTCCTACTTTTTAACTCATGCTCAAATGGTGCCATTAAGCACTTCTGGTAGAGACATCTTTGCAGTTCAGACGGTCATTGCTGCACTCTTCATCAGTGGAGCTTGGTGGCTTCCATGTCAGTGTGGCAGTGAACCCAATCCAGGCTTTAATCTGAATTTTAAGGGGCCGAACCCCACTCTGAAACAGGTGCCTCACCTTAGATAGCACATTTAAAGGCTGGCTTAAAACACAAAGTGGAGTCACTGCACCGCTGACCTGAAAGCTGTCAGCTCCATTGTTCTTGACAAACATCCCCAGGTGTGGGAGGTTGCAGCCTCCACGGGAAGGAGTCCATCAGCCCCCCAGCTTCCAATCAAGTCCATCACCATTAATAATAATAATAATAATAATAATAATAATAATAATAATAATAATAGATTTATTTCTAGCCCGCCCAATCACGAAGAATCCGGGCGGGTTACAACAATAAAATACAACAAATTACAATAGAGTTAAAAAATCAAACCCTAGACCTACCACCACCACCCATTCCCAGTACTAAAACAGAA
Source organism: Sceloporus undulatus (assembly GCF_019175285.1). NCBI lineage: Eukaryota > Metazoa > Chordata > Lepidosauria > Squamata > Phrynosomatidae > Sceloporus > Sceloporus undulatus. The sequence goes on along the minus strand of NC_056526.1, from coordinate 1,350,111 downwards.
TTAAACAGTAATAATATTAAAACATTTAAAACATTAAAAACATTGAACAACCAAAAAATAGGCAGAAACATTGGTGGGGGAAAATAGACAGATGAGGGGACAAATATCTCTCTATCTGGGGAGGGTAACTAAGTTGGAAAGGCCTGCCGGAAGAGATCCGCCTTGAGTGCTTTCTTAAAAGCTACCAGAGTGGAAATGTGACGGATGTCCTCCGGCAGATTGTTCCATAGTTTAGGAGCAGTAGTAGAAAAGGCCCTAATCAAAATAAAAATTTGCTCCCATAGTTTCTGGCGTTGCAAGGTTTTCAGCTTTCTTCAGCATCCTTCACATGACAGGCAACACATGGAAATTTATTCTATTGGTAAGTTCCAAGCAGCAGTGGCATTGCTGAGATTGATGTCACCTGATGCGGCGGGGGGGGCACTGCTTTGCCCTCCCAGCTGCCTGCCTGCCCATCTGTCCAGAGCATGCTGGGTAGTAGTGGTGCTACAGCCTCCGGAACTCCCATTCAGGATCTGGTGTGCCTGCTCTTGAAAAGGAAAGGGAAATGAAGCCCTTTCTCACTTGCCTGGTAGCCATGCGAGTCCTGCCGGGTGTATTACCCCACTAGGTGACTCTCCCCTCTGGGGTCTCATCCTGTGTGGGCCGCACCCCCCCCATGCCATCCTAGTGATGTCTCTGCCAAGCAGACAAAATAAATAGCTGCTTGAATTTATTTCATTTTTAAAATTGGGTGCCTTCTGATGGTAGAAAAATCTCTGGAAGTCCCAGTCCCCTCCCCCCC